>NW_026534348.1:13724988-13757137 GCF_026225885.1 Hylaeus anthracinus
CACACATGCATATTATTTTGTAAATAAATGACGAAATATTTTTTACCAAAAAGAAATTTTTTACTTTCCTTAATCATATCTTTAAGGGAAAAAAACATTCATTCAATTTTATGCAATAGTTCCTGAGAACAAAATTATTGAAAATATGCTTTTTTTATGCGTTTACAGTGAAATGCCCCCGTAAAGGATATTGCTTTTTACAGATGATGTATTAATTTTCTGATCAGAGATAGATTAAATTTCTGAGATAGATAAAAAATTCCTAGAAATATAGTACTTGTGGAAATGACAACATTCAAATATCATTTTAACAGAAAAGTAAATTATGTAGTCAATTATCCTCGCGATAGTTTATTCTGAGGTTGAACATTCTGACGATGCGGGATGGGTAAATGAAAAATGAATATAAATAGAATTTACACCTCGAATTGAATAAAATAAAATTTCCATTAATATTGTCTAGAGATTGCGATGTTCTTAAAAGTAGTTCCAGATCCATTTCTCTAAGTTTCTTTTTCTCTGTTACAAAGGCTAGTCACATTCGATTCGCTTGGAGGTATGGAACTTTGCCGATGTACCATTTATCACCATCGAAACAAAGTTTTACCATTAATTTCCACCGGGATGCGTAATTATCTTGTCTTCAAGAATGGGAACAAAAAGGGGAGAATCGTTTTGATACCTAACCATCTGCCGCAGCGCGAAGTAAAAGACAAGGTTTAATTGTATGTTTAATTATTTATTTGTATCTTACAGAAAACATAAATCGTGTTAGTATCAGATAAATATTTAGATAGTTATGTTTTTACTGTATTATCTATGTCCTATTTTACCTCGATAGCCTTTATGAATAGCATATTACACGCAAATCGATCTTTAATTAGACTTTTCGGAGGATACGTACGCATTATAAAATAGTGAGTCGATTACTTGTTTCGAGTAAAAACGATATATCTATTACAATGAATGTCTATTAAATATGAGATATGCCTGACACACAACAGAAAATTCTTGTTTGTAAATTCAAAATTTACTCTATCGTTTGTTCGTTAGTTTCGTCAAATGTGGGAAGTTTTACAAAGTCTCAGCAATTTTCAGTATAGCAAGAAAAGTGGAGAGATAGATGGAGTTTATCCCTGGAGGTTTTAGGCATTGGCTCGCTTTGTATTTCAAAAGCATACACTCGAGATGTGTTTTAATCTCTGCTGCGAACTTCTATCGTACTCAACGACAATAACCCCATGTGTACTCTATGCAGCCAAGACTTGAGTCGACACTTTATTACTTTCATCGTCCGAAGAAGTGTTTGCAATTAACGTTGTGACAGACGCGGAATGTTAATTTGGCAAAGTTGCTAACACGTACCGCGTGTCGTCGCTTTATTTTTCGTTTCACTAACGTGATTACTATTTCCCAAAAACAACCAAACACCCGCGTTTCCCTTTGTTTAGACTTTTAATTACTTTTTAGGATAGTATACGTTTCCACCTCTGGCTTGAGATTTCTTTAGTGTACAAAAATGTTATCCAGAACAAACACATTTTTCATATTTTATGAGGATTTTAAACTCATGAAATGTAATACCAAGGAACCTTTATCCTTAACGTTTATATTTTTATATTTAGATTTGTCGAAGCTGCAGGTTAGTCCATTCACGTTGAAGTAAACATTGTTTACTAAACAAAAATTTTTTTAAACGTAGCGGCATCTAGTGGCCTGGATCGCCTCTAATTTTGATCAGATTACATTACTTTAATGATGATCTTCATTTCTACTAAGCTTCATTCGAAAACTCGAGTTTGCGAACTTCCCGTATCAGTCTTAATTCCAACATTTGAACTACTTTGTCTTATTATACGCTGTTACACACTTAAAGATTTACACGAAGTTCTAGTTGTAGAAAGTTTATTGCTTTCCAAGGGTAGGACGATAAACGATGTAACATTGATTTTTCGACAAAGATAAAATCCTCACGAAGGGGATGAAAGCGTAGAAAGACATTGTGCATCGCGTCACCGGAAATTGACGGATGAAACGACTAAAATGGATTGCACGTATATAGTCTTCGTTCAGACATTGTCCGGCGGCGTAAAAAAAAATGAGTCAAAATTGCGGATGTTGGACGCATTTACTGGACAGGTGAAATTTTCACGCGTGCTTTTTCCTCGATGGATATTCGTAACGCAGAAAACTGTAATTTGAGAGCTATTGAAAAATTGACGTCGCTACTGATACGTGATAGCAAAATAGAGTTAGTACTTATTCGCGGCGAAGAGGATTGGGGAGTGCAAAAGGTAAATGGGAAATTGTAAACTGTCAAACGTTAGAATTGGCAGGTTATTATCGGGAGCTTTAGGTACTCACCGTTTAAAAAAATACACCCTGTGAAGGAAAGGCAATAGGAGTAATTGCTGGAAAATTTTTGTTGTAGGTACTTATAAAACAAACGCATCGTTTCGTTTTATAATTTTGAAGATAAATGAATAAACATACACTTGGGAACATCAAACCTACCATTTAATTTAAATAAATTTCTTCAATAGACACAGAGGGTACGAATATTTATGGGACTGAGATACATTTAAATACTCGCTTATTAGGAAATTAAAAAATGTATGATATCGTGCTCCTCAGATCGGCTGTTAAATCTACTTGATAACATTACTGCCTGGCATTAGATACCTTCACTCGAATCTGCTTGTCTCGAATTGTCTCCGAGGCAATCCTTTTCGATACCACATTCCGCTTGCTGATCCTCAACTGGATTTGTCTGACTCTGATTGCTTTAGAGACAATCCTTCCTCCCGATACGGCGTTCCCTTCGCTGAGAAATTACTTCCAGATTTCTGTCATCATCTACTAGTAAGATATTGCATCCGGAACACTCTAACTCGAACTGCTCCCGGTCGCTGGCCTCGCCATGGGCTATTTTAGGTTGAGATTGCGACCGATGCCATCTCAACCGATGACCACCCTGACTTCGATCCCTGCCTTATCGCGGGATATCCTTTTTGAACGACCTTTTCCGAAGACTGCCAGCGAACATCTTCGAACCCCAAGTGAAACCACTGCTCGCTATAATTCTGTAATTCCTCCCAGCTGAAAATATCTCGTGGAATCCTCCCTTTCAACTCCGGTTAAGGCATATGCCTGGAGGAAGAAGCAGAATCTATCGATTGTCTCCTTCTGTTCTTCCTTACATCATATTCCAACAGTGACATTCTCATACCAACTGTCAACACAACAAACGGTTCTCCAGACTATTTCGTTCGACGATTTCACAGCCTTTTCAGCAAATTTGACGCATAGCGGTCCGCTTTGCGCTCAGCCGTGCTTTCAACTGTCCTTGTGGTTCTTTTTGAGTTAACCTCTGCTGCAGGTTTCCGAATATGTCCTCTTTTCCGCGAAACCATCAGATCTCCACTACGTCTTCTTACTTTGACGTTACTTACATTAGAATACAATATCTATTTCTGAAACTCGCTCACTTTTATACCTGCGAGGAACAATGGCGCTATGTACAATAATTACTATACCACAACTCTCATTCTAAAAATTGGAGACATTGCACATGCAGCCAATACTATTTCCAATGCATATAATTCAAAATTATAACAGTGAACAGTGATTAAAAATATCTTTACTCGACGAACGGTAAAATACAAATTAATGCCTCGTTGTATTTCAGATGAAATGTCACCTTTAAAAGCAACAAATATCAATAGCACGTAATTATTCGTTTCTACCGAGTGTTTCCTTTCTTCTAGTTATTATAAGATGGCACGAGTCATCTCCGACCTCTTGCTTTATAATTCCAGCTTCATTAATTGCACCATCTCTTGCCCCTTCATTGAAAACAGTTACGGTAGTTGTCTGTTGCAGACAAAGAGGGAGAGATATTAGAAGGAGGTTTAAAGGACTTATTTATACGAAAATTGTCATCTCGTGCTTATGTTCATATTAATTTCTGCAAAAAAGATTTCAACTTCTTATTTTGTATTTAGTTAAATACATAGCCATATCATCATTATTAAGTATCTCCGCCACATTGAGTTACAGATGCAATGTGATGAAATATGTTTACAGTATGTACATTGTATATGCATATCTATGGATACGTATATATGTATGTATTCAGTATCGAGTTCGTCAGACTTCGTGACCTCAAATCAGTAGTATATGTATAACCTGTGAACGGTATGCTGGTTATGCATATCGATAGAAGACTCAATTTTGTGACCACACGCTTATTTCGCGCCATCGTGAACCAATCGGTTTTCAACGAGTGGAACTTGAAGTTAAAAATAAGTGCATTTTCTAGTATTCGCAAAAAAATAATAAGAATATCGAAACCTGTGTCTCCAAAATCACGTTTCGATCACTGAGTAGTAAAGGAGATTGCCAGCGATATAAGTGGCTTATAAGTGGAACTGACCAGCCATGGTCCGGAACCTTATGTAGCAGTGGGAAAGTTTCACGATAAGAATCAAAATATTATCTAGGATGATATGTGAGTAGTAAATTCAATATTTCTTAATATAATGGTAATAGAAATTTTTTTCATAACGAGTTTAAAAGCGTTTATGAATATCAATATGGAAAACAGAAGATGCTTATCGTTAGGTTCGTTCATTGTTGTTAACTGGCTAGATTAGGGTTCTTAATGAAACTTGCGAACTTCTGTAATATAATTAATTATACTCACGAAGTTGTTGAATTCAAGAAATTAATAGAAATTTCAGCAAGAACCTATTAGTTTTCTTTTAACGAGTTTGAAATTATAAAGAACGATGTGTTAATTACAGCGAGCGAACTTAATTTGACTTTATAAAACATGAAATATTCTAACTAACTTTTATATTGGTGCTTAGATATGAAAAGGTAATCAGAAAATAATATTAATGACTTCCTATGAACCCTTAATGAAATCTTCGTTTATCAATGATACAACTGTTACTTTCATTCATACTACATTTTTAACCGACTTCGAAAAGGAGGAGTTAAATAAAAATTCAAGATAACTTCAATTAAATTCACACAATCCTAACTCATAATGTATAGTTAATGGACTCTATAGCCAAATAATAATTATAAAAAGGTGCAATAAAAGGGTTAAGAATTTTATTCATTTATGAATCGTGATACTATTATAATTAATTAAAAATTTTTGTTGCAGTAATAATTACATTACAAATTAAAGAATCATTGCATGAAATATTAATGAAATTATCCTAATTTCATTCCTTGCCGAAGCGTCAAAATCGTTGCATAATTCGTCGGTGATAATTGTGAAGGTAAGGAGGAAGGCAGCAATTTAATTGGTTTCGAACCGGGCGCAGATCTCGTGAAAGCACTTTATTCGCAATAACAGGAAATAGTTCGTCCAACTTTCACGAAGTTTTATTAAATTCTTCAAATGTACTTGCTTCAGGAACACAAACCTCTTGAGAATATTCAAAAAGTCTTATTTATAATTTATTAATAAGATCATATGTAGACTTGATTCGGCTTTATTACTTCAGTATCAAATTGTTGGAAAATTATATATATAAAATCATATTATATATAATGCATTTCCATGTTTTTCTAATACTTTTGTGAGCATAGAAACGTAAACTCATGGACATATTTACGTTCCATATATAGTAAATCTATTTATATTCTGGATAAGTTTTAACAAGATATTGTTAAAGGTCATTCTCATTATATTATAACATATACGTTGGAACGACATTGTATCCATGCGAGAACACAGTGGAACATACTTTCATTCTTTTCATTGGGAATCAGGTGCTGAGTAAAATAGAGACGATACTTCCCGAAGAATTGAGTTTCATAGCCTTCGTTTCAAATATGTACGAAGCAAACTTCCATCAGAACATTGCTACTAAATAATGCAGCTCGAAACGAGCAAGTTTGATTTTCCAGTATGCACACTTTCGTGCTGAATATTTCTTTTTTGTCGTCACTTCTTCCTTCCGCCATTCCCATCCTGGAAGGGATATGTCCCGAGAGGCATATGGAACCGCTGATTATGTTCACGCTGCACCAGCTTGTGTTGCGAAATATGAAAGATGTAGACATTAGTAATCGGCAGTAAGAATACCAGTTTTCTTTTTCTAGAGGAAGGGGGGTGAAGCTTATTTTCAAACTGTGCACGAAATATTCTACTGCGTCTTGTCTAAAAAACAGATTTCTGTGTACCCTCAAAGAATACCCAGTCGAGTTCCATCAAATATTGGATCTCATTCTCGTTCGTCTTTCCGGTTCTCCCCTTTATGTTCAGCACTTCAGATGCTGATAACGACGTCGCGGGGTGTCGTTTAATCGGGTCGCAGCGGTTCTAGGAACGCACTCCATTATTCGCAATAATCCACAGACTGGTGGACCGTTTTTCTCCATCTTCCATTCATTTCACCCATAAGTCGTCGGTGTTTCTGTCGTCGTCACAGATGATTATTGCACGGATCTGGAACGCAGTGTTTTTTCGATACAGGCAAGGTAAACATATGCCTGCTGGTATGCGGCGTTTCCCTTCTCGCCATGCCTTTGCTATCTCTGAATGCATGATCGGGATATCGCGATCGAACGACTAGCAATCGAACTGAAAACTCTCCTCAATATGGCACTTCAATCGTTATCTTTTCTATTTGTGTTTACTGTGTATCTGAAGAGTCTGTTAACTTTACGAAAAACCAGTTGCGCGTGGATTTGATGGAATGCAAATAATGGATACGATTGATTGAAACTGAGGAAATGGAATTTGTTTACGCGGTACGATGAATCTAGATTCATAGAATGATAGGTACATCGTTTTGGGATTAATAACTTCGTATGAGTATTCTTTCTTTTTGTTTCCGTGAAATTAACACATGCAGCAGAATATTATCTTTTGTTTAATATAGACACTTCTTTCACCTGTTTTGTTTATATAAAATATGCAACTACTTTCTCTACATTAATTACGTACCTTTTTGAAATGTTCAAGTTAATATAGATATCGTATCAAATTAAACTAAAACCAGTTGGAATTATTATTGAGAATTTATATTTTTATTTCCTTAATAAACATTTAAAATTCCCACCGATTGAGCGAAGATTTAAGATTTCAATGTGAAAACTGGAAAAAATTACCAAATGTATTTTAAAGTATACCTAAAATATTCTCAAAAGAAAAAATTAAAACATCGTGATTCTGTAATAAAGAGTGATGATTGCAAAATCGATTTGCAAAAAAAGTGTTGAAGTGTAGATCGCAGAACATTAGGTCAATCGAACGCGGCGACAGTCCTTTGGGAGAACGTGGAATCGGTGTGGCGGAATCTCGTTATGACGAATGTGGTCAACGACGCGGGACGTGTCGAATTGCACTGATTTTTCAATACGCTCGACGAATGATGCCTGCTCGCTATCAATGAATTTTTTAGGGTGAAAGTTCGTGCTGACGGATGATACGGAAACGAACCGCTTCAGCACGCACAATCGCGTACTTTTCGCGTCGTTTAATTTGCGCAAAAAGTATACAAAACGGTGGTCGGTGGAATATATGTCAGTTCTGATGGAAATGTTTTAAAAATCTTCGCGTAGAAAAATAACTAAACTAAATGTTCGCGTGATACCATTTTACTACAATATATTGCGATAAAAAAGAAAACATTTGTGAGCTTGCAATTTTCATCTTAAGTGTTGCTTTAAACTATATCCATAAAAATGGATATAGTTTAAAGCTCTATGTATGGAATTCCATAACGGCGCGAGGCCACAGTCGCGATAGCAATGCAAAAAAGAAATATGGGAGCTGCAATAGAAACCCATAACTCATCCACCGTATTCTCCGTATCTGGCACCGATAGATCTTCACCGTTTTTGATCAATATGAAATTGTTTAGATGCGAATACCTTCGGTACTCCTGAGATTGTAAAGAATGCAATCTTGGTTTTATTTGTATATCCGAAAATATTTATACCCAATACGACTCATTTTTACTTTAAAGTTTATTTGATTTTTCAATTTCTTATCTTAAGACAAAAACGTAGCCGAGTAGTTAGGGTAACTGCTTAGGAGTAATGTAGCTAATTAAATGTGGTTCATAGAGAGGTTATTACTACACTAATTTAGCATTATAAATTAATTTAAAGATTGAAGAATTCTTCAGAATTTTGTTGGAATGTTAAAATATTCCATGTCATCATTTTGTATTAGTAAAGGGTGTTCGCGAACCACTAGCAGAGATATATATGCGGGAGCTACAATTTTGCTTGTAATTAATAGCGGATGGCTTCATATCGCGCCGGATGCAACGGGGTCCCCGACTATGCATTCAACGAATTGATTAACCAGGTTCAAATCCATAGACGAACGTGACGAGATCGTTGACTGTCATTCATTGTTTGCAATGCTTGGTGGTAATATACTATTTATTTTATGGTTACATTCGAGAATTAGAAATAAGAATAACATATCGGTTCATTAGTTGAAATATGCTTAATGTCTAATCTTAAACGATTAATGAATAAGAACAGATGATTACTTATGATTACAAATTTAAAAGTCAAGAAAGTACAGCATATGCCTTATGCATTTCAAAATAATAACGAATTATTGTTACTAGCCCGTTAAACTATGTTTAAAAACTAAGATCAGTGGAGACGTCATCAATCTACTTCTTTCTTGTATCATACTACAAAATGATAACCTTGCTTACGTATATTTCAGGGTGGTTTACAGTTAAAGATGCAAAAGAGACAGTTCCATATGTATTTCTTTGACATTTTTTATTTTCCAGAATTATTATTCGCACAGTTGTTGAATTTCGTATGTGTAAAGTGGAGGGTTAACCTTTAAAGTATCACTCTGAAGAATAAAACTTTTTGGCACGTATATCCACCCACGTAGGTGGGTAAATATTCCAGAGACTCGACGTTTTTAACTTTACGAGTAACTTAACACATTCAGTACTTTATTCGCGACTTCTAGACGATATGAACGTAAAAATACCAGTTTTATGGCAAAGTAGAAGTTGTACTATTGGAATGTGTTAGTATTTCTTGTAAATTTAATTTGATCTATCAAGTAACGAAAGTAATCGATACTTGATAATTATGTCGATTTATTGAAGAGATTTTAATTTAAATTGAAATATAACGTTAAACAATGAGACGACAGTAAAGTTGAGTATTGCCAATATGGATTTAATTGTATCTCTTTTTAGAACGAAATCTCATGTTTAGGTATAAGTAACACTTTACAATAACACTACAGTATAGAAATATTTGGTAAATTTTTCTTCTGTGGCATTGCGACAATTACCTAGAATATAATAATCTGCGCTTAATTAGAAACACAACTGCTGCACCTCTTTTGGGAATTGTGTTGTAGCCACTATATATTCCGTATTACTTTCAAAAAAGGAACATAACGTCAAAATTATGCAACATGGAGTACTGTGAAACAACAAACATTTGTCACTCTGGCCACAGGGGCATGGTTGTAATCCCCTATGTTATATCGTTTGAGGCATCAGTAGTGTAAACATTTTCCAAAATGGAGACAGTTTAAACGCTTACGGATTCAAATTCAAATAAACAGTCGCGGGATCGATAAACCCATTTGATAAAAACTGGAAGTTTTATTTTTCCTGCTGAGGCACAAAACGTGCACTGAAGTAACATTGAGAGTGCTCGAAATCGTAGAGTGGAACACGGGAGTATTGGTACGCTTTCGTATCAAACATTCGATTCTTACAAAAATGAAGTTACACTGTCACGTTCGGAACACTTCATATGAATAGCATCCAAGTATCAAAACAGGAAAGGGAAGGATTGTTTTTGACATTTTTTTTACCGATCAGTCGATTACGACGTCATCGCTTAACCTCCCTTAGTTTCACTGACCGTGTGCGAAGAGCCGTAGCCTACTGAGTCCTCTCATGGTGGTGTGATGGGTGCCCGTGGCAACAGGTTGCCTAGCAACAGTAAACCTCTTATATCCCTCGTTGGCTACGACGCAGTTGCTGATGCCACCGTTCCTGGCGTTATCATTCTCTTCCTTCTTTCCTTTATCCTGGTCTCGATAACGCTATTTCTCGTTGCGCTCGTAGGAGTTTGCGGCTCTTAACTAAAGACAGATGATTTAGGTTTATCCGATGTTTATAGTGGATTAAGAGGCTTCATTAAAAAAACGGCGTTCCTTTGGTACGCCCTCGAATACCCGAAGGGTGTAAGTTGCAAAAGACTTTTCGATATTCCTTCGTTGCCACATGAAAGCATTACGAAGAGATAGATAATAAGGGATGGTCTCCTTCTTTTCTCGCAATGAGCCTCCAGAGAGACTCCCGGAAATCTCCTGGTCCTGATGGATGTTTCCAATCGGTCATCATTACATTTACACAAGGATGAGGGTAAGAGTTTGTTGCTACCTGCAGCAAAGGAATTATTTCTTAGAACGAATTTTCGGAAATATTTTAAGCGAACAGTGTAACACTATCCATCACGTCGTTGATACTGTGGATCAAAAGTGTACTCGTACACCTAGTTTTTTGAAAGAACGTTATATAAACAAGCGGTACGCAAATAAATATTATTTGAATTAATTGGCTCATATGTATATCATTTGAAAATATGACTTCTAAAAATCGTCTTCATACTTTCATTTACGATGAAAAAATATATTTCCTACCATTAGTATTTTGTTATAAAACAAAATTCGAAATTCTTTCTTGGGAAACTCTTTGTATAACCGTTAATGTAAAGTAAACTGCGTTTCCGTAAACTGGCAAAAAGTACAATTCCTCTGTTATCTCTTTTTTTGCATTTTCCTATCTAGGAAAGTAAGATTCGCCTAAAGGACCCGTTAGAAATGTATTAATCTGTGTGTCGTGCAAAGGACGACACTCGGCGATAAATCTTCTTGACAGTTGGAATCTTCGCGAAAAACATCGGACGGCTTGCTGCGAGGATCGTTTATCTCTCGTTATACGAGTCGGAAATAAGATGATTAGCAATAAACGAAAGAACGGGTGTCACACCAGACTTATCCGAGTTAAGTAATATACTTGTGTTTAGTGATGCGAACGAGACGAGACGAGACGAGAATTCTACGATCTCGATTTTGATCTCGAAAAATCTCGAAACATGCATATCGATCTCGAATTTTCGACAATTTAGAATATATATGTCCTTATTAATATATTCTTATTAATATATTAAATATTAATAAGAATCACAGTTCAGAATAAGTATTCGTCGAACACAGTAATCGTGAGAAGTTTTTCTATATCGTTACATCTGTTAGCTAAAATAACTAAAAATTAATTTCTGACAATAGCTCCCTTAATTATTAACAATGTTTGTTCAAGCAATGATCGAGAATATAACTTTGCTGTAATATTACAGCACGCGAACAGCGGTATTTGTTACTTTTAAATGAAAGGGAAATCGACCTTAGAAAGTCACAAAATTAATTCTTACACTTAATATTTTAGTAGATAATCTAAAAATGCCAGTGCGCCCGCATACGTATTCAGTTACTGCCAAAGAAGCTGATTAAAGACCTAATACCAGGATCGCGATTACAATTCATCTACATTTGACCCAGTTACACTGTAAAAAAGTCAAAGGTAATAATTCACTAAACGAGTTCCTGTAACTCGTCGTTAGGATCGTCTGTCCAAATCGATTGCTACATAGCGATTTACGCTTTGTGACGCTTATCGTTGTTAATTTTATCGTGAAATTCGAAAATTGTTACGTGAAGATTTATAATTTCTAACGCGTATTGCAATATGTCGCGTGACACGGAAATGATGGCTGGCAGGCTTAGGATTCCATTTATTTCACCCGTAATAAACGAAACTATGGGAGCAATGAAGGGTCAAAAGGTATTTTCCTTCTCGGCACGTTTCACTGGCTTGCGTGCTGATGCTGGCAATGGGATCAAGCTTCATACAAGTAGGTGCGTATCCTGGCCGACTGGATTTTAACCTTCCATAACTGTATCGAGAAACGAAAGCAGCACTTCCACGTGGAATCGAACCCTGATCGAGTAGTAGGGAAATATTCATGAATATCCTACCGGAAATGTTTCGTGTTACGCGTTGCATAGCAATGATTGAAAGGATCAAATACGGCGTATCCCTCGAGTACTATGTACTTGTTTGAGGTTCGATTCTTCCAAATAACGAAATACTTGAAAGTACATTTCCGAGGACTGCAGGTACGCATTCTTTTGGACAAATATAATGAGGTGATTATTTAATGAAATTGGTTTAAAATTACACTCCTCTATCAATGGCAGCACGTGATCAACAACAAAATGCAATATTCGAGATCCATAACATAAGTAGGTAGCCAGATTGTATCGCGCTGGTGAACCACTAAATCCTGAGAAACTACCCACTAGAATTTTCAAGCATTATAATTCCCGTAGGGTAGAATGAGGTAATCCCAACCACTTTTTAACATAGAGATTAAGTCCTTAATGCCTAACCTTGTGAATAAACCCTGGTTTTGTAATTGCTAGAAATGTGGACCCTTGGGAGGAACGTACTGAAAGCAAAAACATGTTAAACTGCATTTGAAAGGGGATGAGCAGGTTATAACCTAACATTCGTATAGAATGCACTTTATATTTAACACTGACAAGTATTTAATTAAATAAAGCATGTTTCTTTTGGAAACGTCTTCTGTATCTAACATAGTCTTAAAGCAAAGAGAGAACAAGAAATTGTTAGAAGTGTTTATTCAACGAATTATTAGTTATCAAACAATTTACAAAGTTTTCTGTCTCAAAATCATAGCATTTATTTATAAGGCTTCAATTGGTAGTCGGTTGAGCTTCATCTAGAATGATTACTTTAATATCAAGACGTTTCTTATCAGAATCGTATATAGAAATCTTGACGTATCTGCCAATATATTCTTTTCTACTGCAGTCACATTTCCGATACGTCGTAATTCTTTAACGAAGATACAAATGTGAATCGACAGAAAGGGGTTTCATATATGCTGACGCGACATACTCGTTCACGTCGATTTCATATGCTTCTCTCTTTCCGAACTTATTTCTGCGAAAATATCGCATTCCTATCAGATAATGTTTGTGCATTGAATACGTTATCATTTGTTAATTGATTTCTTACTTTTCTTTCTTAATAAATAAATTTGTAATGCAATATATAGTGGTGGACACAAGAAAGTTTGAAAGGTTAGTGTTATCACATATGTCAATTAATGAGTATACACTTTCTCTTTACCTCAGAGTGTCAGATCAAGAAACATTAGGTACAAGAAATGTCATAAGCAGCATAATATTCAATTATTTGTTTCTCTGTAACTTTAAAAAGAAAGTGCGTCAAGTGATTCAGATAAAATTGTCTTGAATAAACACCAGATGTTATATTTAAGGAACACCACGAAGGCGGTCTAAGATCGTTTATACAGTCTTACACGTAACTGCACATTTACACCACAAATGTCTTCCTTGGTTTTTGTCACAGCCGCGAAGATTAATATCTCCATCGGTGCTATTAATATCGTTAGGTCGAGAGGAAGAGATTCGCGAGACGGCTTTAACTCCGCAATTTATTGAGCAGACTGTCGCGAGCCCCCGTTCTTTCCTGGTTTTTATATTATCAAAAGAATCAGGATATAAGGAGGAAGGAAGTCGTTCGAACTTCGAGAGAGTTGTTTGAGTTTCAGATAGTCACGGGAAAAAGAAGAAGAAACGGGCGAGGCTCTTTTTCTGTAAAAATGTGTGCTTAATGCAAATTAAGAATGACGAATATTACGCTTTAATTCAATGCATAAGTTTCATTCTAGAACAGATTTTATTTCTTGGATATTTATAGAGTACTAAGACCAGGTCTCAGACCATTTACGGTTCGTTATATCTTTCACATTTTAAAAGAAATGCCGAAATGTCCGAAATTATAATGCTGTCTATGATACTGTACTCAACCGAAATTATGATACTGTACTTGATACTGTCCAAGGTTGCAGATTTTAGATTCTAATTGTCCAACAAATGCCGTTTAAAGAAAATGTAGTAATATTTGAAGTAACACCTTTATGTGGTTAATATAAAGGAATCCATGGCTTCCAGTTGTGTGAAATAAATGATTAATTCTAGCAGTATTACACATTCCAGAGGCACAGTTGAGAATTCAATTTAGATATGAACGTGGCTTGGAGTGGTTGCCATACTTGGTGGTTGACGCGCTGGTTTCAATTACGACAGCGACATATGGATACCTTATACAGAGTATTTAATTTAGAGTCTATGCAATATTTTAATGTTTACGCAATTAATATTCGATTGTCTTCTATATTTAATTATTTTCCACGTCAACAAAGTGACTATCGCCAACATTAAATGTAGCAATGTATGACAAGATTAATTATTCATTTATGGCACTTTTTTGTAACATTGATTTAAAATTATTCGAAAAAGAAGAACCTTCTCTCTCGTTTCAATCAGCAATCAGGAGACGGATCAAGACACTATCAACAATAAAAGCGTGCTATAAATATATTCCAGGGACGTAACATACGTAGAATAACTTTCTTCACATACGTGTGAGTAGTGAGAGAACACTGTTCTACAATTTTCTATGTCTTGATTTCTGTAAACATCAAAGGAAACACTCCAAAGTTCTTATAAATGTCGACTAAAGTTCATCTGTAAAATGGAACATGCGTGATTTCCTAACACATTCAAAGGAAGAAGGAAATGCCGAAAACAAGGTTCCCATTGGTACGAATGATAACTAAAGAGACGAAGGATTCTGGTGCCTGTCCAAAACAGATATCCGACACATCCTGTGTGCCGCTTATAACGATTTCCTGCCGCATTTATGCTACCCAAAGTCTTCATTGATCGTGTTTCATTTAAAATTTCTACGAGAACCGATTGCAAAAGGTTTTTCAAAAGGGGCTATAGAATTTTGTTTCTTTAACTCTTTGCACTCCAAGCAATTTGATCTTTTTTTATCAATATTTTAAAATTGTCGCATGAAACAGTTACGAGTAGAAAGATACACAGATGAATGAACTGTGCACATATATACATACCAAGAAATTTATTTATCGTAGCTACTCTAAACAATAAGAAAAGTAGTATACTTATAATAATAGAAATAATTTTAATGGCTGTTCACTAACAAGAACAAATATTTGTATCGATGCAATTTTTTTCCATTTTATCGTTCGCGGAACCGATAAAAGGTTCTTTTTTTACCGATTCCAATTACTTCGTCACTCTCACGTCACTGGAAAGTAGGTCATCCATTAACTCGACGATTCCACTGTTTATAGATTTTACCTTGTTGGTGATGGAGTGTCAAAATATTCAACGAACGTATAACAATAAAATAACGAAAAGTATACTTATCAAACTCAAAGTTATTTCTACGAAATGTTTCCTGTTCAATATTTCCTGAAATTCTATATTTCCAGAAATTCCTTAACTCTGTTAATTGCGAATTTTTTTAACTATTACCAAGCAAAATAGATAAACTTTTTATTGACTTTCAATTTACATTCACTTGAAATTTCTTATCAACGTAATTAGTACTTACGCTTTAGGGTGTGAAATACTCTGAACAATATTTATATATTCTACGGTAGCCTCCAATCGCAAATGCGTCGCTCTATTTTGGTAAATTACTGTTGAAAAGAGTTCATCGAAGATTGCATAACATATATATGGGACAGAGGTCAACAAGTTTATCGTACTGCGAACCGCTATTTTGAAACGAAACCAACCCGTTCATTTCGTTTACCAAAATAATCGTTATTTTGGATTATATTTTCAGTGATCAGAATATACGGACCACCTTGTACAGGAGTCAGAAGGGAATAGTAATTTGCGGAAAATAGAACGGCTGGCGAACCCAGTGATGGCGAGTACAGGAAATACCGCTACATGCCCTTACCGAGTTCTACGAGTTCTAATTTAGTTACTCGTTGGTTCTACGAGTTCTAATTGAGTTCTACCCGTCTTGCTTGATTGTCCAAGATGATCCTCACGATGTGATTTTGGATATTACGTTACCGTCGTCATTGTATAATTTTTGTACACAACTTTATTGGTGAAAGATACAAATGCAAACGGAGTGCCTTATTTTCCTACGTACTTTTCTTCATCAGATAAAGAAGCTTTCTAATCCCCTTAGGAAAAATGTAGTTGAGTGCTCTAGCAACCAATTGTACAAGTACAGTTGAACTGCTACAGCGCGCTGTATCGTTTTTAAATCTTTCCCCACTTAATGCCTCATGAAATCAAGTCTGAACTACAAGGTTGTTAGTCGAGAGGTATTTAGTATATTTTAGTGAGTTTATCGTGAGTTAAGCTGCTATATGCGATCGTATACACCGCTAACGGACCCTACAATACTATACGATTGAGCATAATTAAGTTTAAGGTAAATTACGATCCGTTTGCATAGGAAACACGACATATTGAGGATTTCGGATTGCATCGTTGCCATCACCTTTCGTGTACGTTGCGTGGCAGTTTGTACCGCCGGATACTTGTGCAGGTTCCAAGCATGAAAGCTCGTGCTATGCGATCATTTGCCTCGCAGAATGCGCAACCGAACTAACTTGTTCATCTTCTCCAGATCGACGTGAAACACTCGTAATTGAATTCTGATTAATTCGAGTTTCAACTGCAGAATGACGGGACGCGATTGAATCAAAATCAACTCATGACGAGCATTAATCACTATTCGATTATAATCCTCGAAAAAGGTGAACAGTATACCGGGAAGATATTGAAAACCGTAATCCCTATGTTTGGATTGGAGAGACGTACAAGTAATGGAAGAGTATTTTTAGAAAGGTATAAGGATCGAAGGGTGTATCAGTCAATAGAGAGGAATAATAGAAGGGATAAATGAAGAGGACGTAAAATTAGTCGCGATGATGAATACAGACTGGAATGAAAGAGTTAAAAAGGAAAGGGAATTGAAAAGAAGAACTGCGATGATAGAGCGGATACCTTAGTTTGGAAAGTGAAGAAAACGATGAATCATTAGAACGGAGGTGCACGAGAAGGAGAAGAGACAGAGTTAGGGTTCGCCGTGGAGGAGATTATGTCGAATCAGATAAAACTAGAATAAATAAACTATCCTCCATTGTGAACTACGTTCTCTTGATGTTCATTAATATTTTTAACAAACGTGTATTAAATTTTTGTGCTCATTCTCATACGTTTTCCTATATTTATAATTGCCATAAACGCATAAACTTCCGCTGTCTAGTCATTAGTTTGCTATTTACTTCAGTATACTTTTTAAATTTTCTATTGACAGCATCCAATTACAAAAGAATTGCCCTGTACGGAATGTTACAAGAAATCATAATAAGGAATATTGAAGACTTATTATTTATAGTTGAACGAGGTGATGCTTTCGAATGCGAAGATTTAAGGCCACCAGAGGCACAGACATTATGGACATGTCACTGGAAGATATTTCCAATATCGAATTTGTACATGAAGAAGGAGTCTGTATTCCACAAGAAAAAGGTATTACTGACTCGGATTATAAAAAGACGAGCAGTAGAATATTGAGAAAATGGGACGAGTAAACGCAAATCCTTTAATGCGATAGCCTACGAGTGGTAGCAGACACGGCCTGTACCATGGAATATGCTGTTTTTTCTCCTGGCGCAGCTTATATTCGACTGGAGTGTAGTTCTATAGTGAAACGAATTCGTTGAAACTGAATACATTTTCCAGCTCACGAATATTAACGCTAATTTTATGTTCTAGGATATCAATATAATTATAAATACTGTATTTATGTCCTCGAAACAGTGTCTCTGAGAGTAAAACAACGCTCTGTTTCCCAACTATCCTCTATGGATGGGCCTTATTGTCCCGAACTTAAATCCATCGGGTCTTTATTTCTGGTGTCATTTGAAATGCATTGTCTACAGCAAGTCCATTAACAATATTGAGATACTACGCCAGAGAATTAAACAAGGTTTCCAGGAAATCCGAGTAACACCTGGATCCGTCGGGGGGTTAAGAAGATTAAGAAGGCGGCATCTAAAGATTTACATTCAGATGCAAGGTGGTCGTTTTGAGAACCTCTTGTGAAGGTAAGCAAATGCAGATTGCTGCAATACATAACTTGGTATAGCTGGGAAAGAAATTTTAACAGCGTTAGTTGTGGTGTTCTTAAAAATATTGCACATCTAAAAACTTTTTATATACAAAGTCGATATAAGAAGATTTAAAGCGTTTATCAAAAAGGGTTTTAGTATTTATACTTAGCTTATATAGACCAAAATACAAAATAAAAGCTGACACATATAAACTTGATGTTTCAGGTCAGATTTTGCTTATTCACCAGTAAATCATTTGAGCAACTTTTTCGTTATCGATCTTTATTGAATGCGTGTACTGTGCTGTGAATGAAAGTTTGTATCGTGACGCTTTGTATTATATCGTAACAGGCCTTTATTCGTGAATAGTTCACTGCAGGCATTTAAAAAAAGAAAATCCATGTTGCATAGGAAATCCGTGGAAAAATAACTCGGACCAGATTTTCGTTAAATAGTATGTCTGGTCGAGCATGAAGGGGATACGCGGGAAAAGGTAACCCTTTTATCAGAGAAGTGCGCGTATCTCGGTGAGTAGCGTGGTAAACGGTAAAAACGACAACTTGGAACTCGTCACCTCGGAAACCAGCTTTCAGCATCTTATGCATCAGAGCCTCACAGGTTGGAGCATACTTCACCGAGCGTGTTATGCAGTCAATGATACAGTTAAGAGTTTCGCTGTAAACCGCGGTGAAACCTCAAAGAACATTGTTTTTCCCCAAACATGGTGGTGTTTTAACATGGTGCGTTATATTTTGCTACTAATACATGCACAAGTTATAGAATAAAGAATAAATATAAGAGAGGAATATGATTTTTCATATAAACTACGAAACGATTCTCGAGAAAACTAGTATTCTACAATTTACGTAAATGTTGTAATTTGTATAATTTAATTAGACATATCGGATCCTCAATAGCGTGAATTACACGAGGAACATATGTTTAACACACAACAAATTCAGAATCTAGGAGATTAAAGCAGCTAGCACCGTATCACTACGTATATTTACGCCTACACTCAAATGCAAGTAGAAATAACAAGTTATAGTCAGACACGCCAGTCAAGCTATGCCGAATCCCACGCGTAATGGACGAATTTTCAAATTCAATTTTTATCAAATTATAAATTTCGAATACATTCAGGAATCTTACCTTACTTACGAGTGGTAAAGCTTACAATAACGTTATAAAAATATTGAAATTGGAAGACACATTTGACCTTCAACGTATTTGCTCGTAATTATGGTTCGAACTAAATGAACAAGACAAACCGTGCCAGTTAATAAAAGATATTTTCATTTCATCATTCAAATTGTGTTTCGACAAGACACTTTTGTCCATATTACCTAATTACATGTTAATGCAACTGAAATGAATAGGCATAATGTGCCCCGACTTGTAAAACCGCGAGCTTTTGTTCGACCATAATTTCGACCCGCAATAGAGGCTCCAAATTTAATTCCAAGACGCTTGATTGCCGTTCGCGCAGTATTCGCTTCGTTTCATTAAAGCTCCGTAACTAGTTAGCCCATCTTCTTCGTATTTCTCAACGTCTTCCTTCCTCGGTAGAAGAGCACGATTCCCTTGTTTCACCTTGCATGGCCCGAAGGTAAGGAGGATCTAATGAGCAGAACCTATCTGCAGCAAAAATAAAAGGTATCTCACGTATATACGGTGGTACGGAAACACGACGATAAGGTTTAATGCTAGTGCAATATTTCTTAAATATTGTTGACTCTTCAACCATCTCTAAGTGTTGTTTATCTCTACGTTGTTGTTAGTTGGGAAAAATCGTGATCAACTGGAAGACGCAATAGTACAAAACATGAATGATATTTATGTAATAATTCATTTCTCTTCGATCTGGTTAAGAGATTTTAATAATAGGTGAAGTATTTAGGCGGATGACGATGAAATCTGCATACTTTGCATATATCCATATTCTACATATTTGCATGTAAGATGTGTATCTACTTACACGACTATTCGTAGATTATTGTTGATACTAGATTAGTTCAAATTCAAATTTATATATTTTAAATAAATTTTTATTAGTTGTACATTTGCTAGATATACGTTGACCTCTGGAGTGTTAGTCTTAATAGTGGTGAATAAAAGTGAAGTAGATAATTGTGTGCAGTATGGTGAACGTGTTAAAGAAAACTGGTTCAGTATCAAACTTGAAAGTGTGTGTGTTGCACCAGCCCATGAGTTTGAACCTCTTGACTGCATAAGAACGTGCATACTTTTACATGTACGCGACGTAAATGAATCGCTATCAAAGCATCTGGTAAATGCAGATGAAAAGTGTTTTATACGCCAACCTTCAACGGTAATGATGTTGGACTCGTAAGGAAGAGCCCCCACATCAGTATGCAAAGTCTAGGTCTTCGTGCTTCTAAAGTTCTTCTATACGTTGAGTGGAACCATCAAGGAATTTTGTACCTTGAAATGTGGATAAGCAATGAAACTACTTTTGAGACCAATCAAACGAGAACAAAGTCATTTTTCATTATAATAGGAGAATATGAAATTTTCTGAATTTGATTGAATATTTCACGAAAATTTTACTCATTTTACCATTAGTAAAACATTTAAAAATAATAATATCTCAACAAACAATATCTGAAAATGTTACGTTAAATTGAGACGCAGTTGTAGTTCGATGTAAGCTAAATATAAACTTCCATTCGTTTGTTACAATTCAAAACTCCCATATTTTTCGTCCTGCTGAATCGGTTTCTTCTCAAGCTATATATTACAAAAAACTGGTTCTTATCTTCCAACTATGTTGGATTATCTCCTCGCTGCTGTAATCCGCTTCCGTCTGGTTTATTGAAAAGAGGCTTCTCTTGACCTTGTTTATGCGAGGCTTGTTAGAAAGTTTTGGCAAATTTTACTGGCGAATGGTTCAGGTTCAAGGTAAATAATATCTACCATTCAATAAATTTTACATTATTTTCTCAAGGCGAAAGTTATATATATTTTACAATACAATTACACATTAAATTTACGATATCGTTTTCTGATGTACACAATCATAGAAAAATGCCAATCTCACAAATTATTAATGAAAATTAAATAATACTTCATATTTGTTTATTATGGAACATACTGGAACATCGAAATGTATTTTTAATACAAGTTTTACCTGCGTGCCATATTTAATCTCACAAAAAAATGTTAGATCCTAAAGTTTCTTATTAAAGTTTGTTCCGAATACTATACTTTTTATACCCTCGAAGTTTATTGAAGCGGATTCTACGTCACCAAATGAAAATTCTTTCCTTGATATGAATACCATTTGGGAAAACGACTTTGATCTCAAATATTTTACTAATATAACCGTTATGTACTCATATAATCATTTGTAATCCTAAAACTATATTCCTAATGCTAGTTAGAAACTAATTTTGTAACAGAAAGTTTTCATTTATTAATCTATTATACAATAACCAATAATTTAAATAGCATAATGTTACCACAATCTTACGTAACTAATGTATATTATTATGTATTCTAATGTAGTTACATTTACAAACAAGGAGACAGAATATATCAGATATCTTAAGTATAATACTATACAACTCTATTGTTTTGTACCAATACCTTTTGGTTTAAAATGCTTTATCTACACAAGTACCTCTACACAGCTTTGCAGGTTTTAAACGTACACCTACCTATCTATTTTGTGTATAATTCAACCGAAGGAATGTATTGAATGGCTTCTCACGCATCAGGAGGACTATCTCCTTTAAGGCCATCTTTTCGACAAGATTCTTCCCTAATATGATCACCTGTCTAAAAGCAGCTTTCACGTCAAATTCTCGCAATTCGCATAAAAAATTCTGTGTAGCCATTTTAATGATAGAAACAGCTTTAAAGGCCACGCGCTTAAAAATTTAAATGTTTAAAAAAACGAGAAATATCAGTTCTGCGTTCCTAAATATGATTTTTTTCAAACGTTTCACTTTCACCGAATCTACGAGTACAAATTACGACAATCAAAATGTAAATGTCTCTGTTGATTAACAAAAAGTAGAAATTTATAAAACTTGCTATTTTAAGCTCAACATAACTTGCTGTTTCGTCTACTGTAGCTCATTTTATATTCGCCTTGATAAATTATACTTCGTCCAGTTTTAATTGCCATCGCAGTTCTCCTTCAAAATCCTTCGCCAAATTTTTTTCTGAATTTTCTCCGCTGCAACTGCACTTTTTAAGTTATTCAGCCAACTTATCTCGCCGCGAAGACACTTGAATATTAATTAAACTAGAGTGTTCCAATAGTATTTGAAACACGTGTTACCCACGACGGCTAAGGGGCTTCAAAACATTTCCCGGATCAAGGAGTGCTCTACCGGAAATTCTCCGTTCCATGAACCAGATACGATTAAAAGAATTTACCGTTGGAATATCCTATGTGCCTTCATGAAAGTTTAATAAGAACACTTAACTCGTTGTCCAAGAGTATCGAACTTTTCTCCTGAACAGGAAGATTCTCAGTGGGTACTCTTTCGGGATATCGAAACTTCTGGCCTGGAAGGAATTCTTCGTTTAGCTTTTGCCAGAAACAGTTCCGTTCCGTAAACTGTGCTGTCGATTCTTGCACATCGTATCTTTTTTTCTTCTTTTTGTATCTGCTGCACTTCTCGTGCTACTTAACATAGCATATTTAATTGAAAGAATTATATCAATGGAAAGAAATTACAAAGATGTATACGTTGTCACCTAAAATTTATCTAATGCAATTTACATTCTTATTTAAAAATATTTTATCAAAAGCACGATGTAAGCAGAAAAGTAGGAAACGTTTACTGTGCATGATTTTGAACTAGAAAGTTCGTTAATAATTTTACCAATATTTACTTAGTCAGATTGCGGGAAATATTGCACTCGAATATATTTTATTTTGTTGTAGTGCTCTGATTCGATGTATTGTTTGCTTCTATGTGAAGTTCAACCTGTACACAGTTCATACAGTAATAATAATATAAATTGTCTAATACTAATCTGTATCGAAGAGGATACTATGGGCACGTAGGAGTTAACTGCGAGGTTCACGTCGCGGGTTTACGACACGTCAATTGCTATTGAAGACGAGGCAGTGGGATGATGTGCACTTGATCGTCAGGATCTCACAAGTTTCATGGCAATAAAGCAACTTCCAGGACATTAATCCTTCATAAAATTACGCGACCGGAATATCGACTACTATTGACAGCTGCTACTCGGAAACAACACGTACCTTGGTATCGCAAATAAACCATAATTGGAAAAAGCGCATATTGTCTAATTTAGATCTTCGAATATAGTCAGCTGCGTTAGTTAAATATTAATGTAATTGCATCTATTTTTAGAGATAATTCGGGTTTGATAAAACCAAGCTCAAGTGCATTAGCGCCGCAAAGTGTATCGTGTATTGACGTACACATAAAACGAGATGTTTATGTTCAGATGTATTTTACACAAAGAAACATCGCATGTCAGTTTTGCGAGTGCACTTTACTCCTCTATATGCATCAACTAGCCGAGAAAGTAGGGATAAGTGTGCGACGAAGAAGCGATGCTTCCTTTCTAAAGATAAATATCTGCCTCATCACCTCTAAAAATAGCGAATCAATACGTCTAGCCAATCAACAACCTTTGTCTTCCGCACACTCTAAAGGTAACTGAACCATCCTTAATTCTTATCTCCTGACAAGAAGTTGTATCCAGCTTATCATGTTATATAGTGCGCGATTGAGTGATAATCACTTTATAAACATTATATGCTAGCTCGAATACCATTAGGAATGAAAGCCTAGATTTCTCTGAAATTAGAATACATTGTCATCTTAATTGATAAATAATTAAATGTTTCCTTTGAAACATTGGCTGAAAGCAGATTTTAAATTGTATGTTTCGAGTATATTCCGAAGGAATACTAGTGAAGAGTTCAAAGAGCACTGCATCAACCATTCTCAACTTTTAACATTTTTAAATATTCATTTCCTACTGAAAGTTGACAGAGTGGTGGGTTATATCTATTTGACGTATATCGGGTGAACGGAGCAATAAATAATAGAGAATGATACTGCATTAAATAATAGAGAATGCAAATTGAGAATGCTACTTCGAGAATTGTCTAATTTGGTTTGGAATTTCGTGAGAAATAAATAGTAAACAATTGGATTCATAATATTATTGAAGATCTTCACATCATTGTTTAACAATAACTAAGAGAGTAGGAATAATTGAAGACAAAGGTCTCAATTAGTATTGAAAATCGTTCGCGTTCATTGTCCTGGTTTCCCATTCATTGTTTTTTTTTTAATCTAGACATGGGTGCATAAACATGGAAAAACTTTTATCCCCTACGTACTCGATCTTTTTTCTTCAGTTTTATTGAAAGTGGCATGTAACATTCCTTTATTACTTTATAAAGAATGTATCTGTGTATATATATATATATATATATATATATATATATATATATATATATATATGTATGTATTTATAAAATACTTTTGCTACTAGTTATCTGCTATGTTTCGTCTTTGAAAAAAAATAGGTTAATAAAGAAATGCCAGATTTCCTTGATTTCCCTTACGGCTTTCATTTTCCAAGTAGTGCGACTCAGCAAGGGTGTCTAATAAGCTCCTTATACCGTGAAAACACAGTCGAGAGAGGCACAAACGGAGCAGAAAGTTTAGACAATTTATATGGTAATGTAAACAGAGCTGCTGAACGTTTTTACTTAAATCGAATAAACTTAAATATTAGGAAAACTTATCTTATCAAAAATATATTTGAAACGTATAAATATTCCAAGAAGACAATCATCCAAAGCGAAGGCGAAGGATTGAAAGACCTAGATCAGACTCTATCTAAGAGTGACTCAAGCTATTGCCTATATAGCTGACGAAGCTCTAGATGTGCTGGTTTGAATCAGCCGGTTTGAGATATCACTAGCTCCATTTATCATCTGTTGCATTGTGATTTTATGTAGATATGTGCGCCTCTAGCAATATATAGATGAATATTTCGCATATGAACCATTCCACGCCAAATCGATCATTTTTATATGCGAGATCAGAGATTTCGTTTAAATTAAAATATGTTAAAGTCACCATCTTGCTATTTCTAAAATTGCTTAAAATTCACGAGGAATTATTTGTGTTTCTATATAACTTTACTTATATTGAAGCACTGAGAACGTGAAAAATTGACATTATGCATGGGCACCCTTAATATGTTTAATATTATAAAGTACAAGAACTGTGTGATTTCCGCGTGTAAAGGATGATTAAAATCAGTGAAAAGTACATGAGATTCTACACAGGTGCACTTGATACAGTATTGCTAGCGGTGCAGCTCGTGTGAACGTGCATCTGCGTGTTTCTCGTGCAGAAGGACATGTATGCACCGCAACGAGCTCTGCCACTGGGGATTTAAATCAAGTGCCCCGGAAGTTATATCACTAAATTTTAACTGTTGGTATTTCGTAAACGAAACCATGTTGCAACATCATAAAGGACTTTTCGATTCCGTTTGTCGCGAGAAATTTATATATCTCGGTTTGGAGAAACACCTACGCGGAGAACAAAAAGTGCATAGTATTATCACAGCTAGTCACGAGTTTAAATGTTCTGCTATTGTATGTTTTAGAGGCTATTGTTGTCCTTTAGTTTGTAAAAAATGTGAGACCAATTGTTCTGAGATAACAGACCGTGTAATGTCAAATTTGCATGGAACAGTTAAATGGAGAATTAAATCGAGAATAAATTGTGGGTTTGTTGATGCTGTAAAAAGTATGTATTGAATTACGGAAGATTATCAATTATCTATGCTTATGCGATTTGGCAATTATCGTTAAAATTTTCAAACACAAGATTTCATTTCTGTTATGACCGCTTGAATGTTATCTTTTAAATCTGAGGTGATTTTTGCTGCAAGTTTTGCTTTTGAAATAACCACACAAAAGACAGTCCAATCGTATCGAGTCGCAACATCTCGATGGCCAATTCAGATGACTATTTCACGAAATTACACGTCCAGGGAATTTCGTGCTTAACAACGCTATGTTTGCTTGTGTTGTACAACTCGTTCTTGTTAAAATCAAACGATAGAAGTGACAATTCTATTAAGTGGAAGTCATAAAAAGTCAGTAATTGATTTTATCAGTAATGAGACGTGAGTTAAGCGCTCGGATTTCCTGTTCTATTCTCTGGGGGCTGCAAGGTCTACAATTTACTACCGCGGTGAGCATCGATTCGAACTATCACCTGCGAAATTAATATGAGGCGACTAATATTATCATCGACAGAACAAATGATCTTGTTCAATGAAACGTGTGATCGGATGTTATACGTCATGACATGACACATTTAACGCTGAACTGGAAAGCAACTGAAATTATTCGAAGAGGAAATATTGTCTTCTAGTTGCAACTTGTCAGAGAACGGAGTTTAAATTTTACGTGCAAGTGATCTTACTATAGAATCGATTCTGGATTTATTAAAAGAACTTTTGAAAAATATCATGGCATTATGGATGGGCAAACACGAGTTAAATTGAATAATATAAAGGGTTTTAATGAAAACGAAAGTAAATTGAAAATGAATTTAAAATCCAGTAAAAGTTAACTAAATGATCTTAAATAAAAATGTAACTTACAAAATAAATACAATTGTATAACGAGGAAAGCATTGATTACATTCTCTTACGATAGATTCACGCCTCTGTAAATTTCGAGTTAAAATGCATTCATTGAATGCCTGGTACCCGTGTATGTCGCCTAAACCGTTGATCTTGATGGACGTAGTTTTATGTCGAATGAGTTTCAATAACTCCACTCATTCGTCATATCTGGGAGTAAAATGTTCTCTCTATCGTCGCGCGTGGGTAAAATCTGATACGCACAGTGGTCCACATTTCCCTCGTTTGCGAGGTTGCTGGAACTTTCCATGTTCCATAGTTGTGACTGCTGGGAGTATTCGCATGGAAACATGGCTCGATTATGCCGAATGATCTTAATATTCCGGGTGTTATACAACGAAATCGTTGTCATTCTACCATTAGGTAAAAGTTGATAAGAAGTTACAGGATTTAACTCTGCGGAATCGATGGATAATCGAAATACATAATACTGAAAGTTCCTGCATGTTTCAACTTAGGCTGAGATAGAAAGGCGTTCATCGAATGATAGCATGAAACTTACGTGGAAGTAGGAGTATTATATGCTTGATTAGGCGTCATCTCATCAATAACCTAATGTAATCCATTATGACATACAAGGGTAGATATTTAGGGCTTTCTAGAGAGGGCTTTAGAATGTTGTTCTTTATTACATCGCAAATGGTATGGAACATATATCCAACTTTTTTCATTTAAATTGAAACACATACGATTACAATTAAAAATTCAATTAAAATTTTGTTCTGAACGATTGTAAGCTCTGCGTACTAGGGAACTGCGGAATCTAGGCTGATCTCTACTTCTAATACTGAACACAAACTACGGTGCCTGTAATTTAATCGTGTTGTATAACTAATTGGATCACGCTGGTCTCCGCTACATGGGCGAATGTTGTTTAATACAGTTCACCATTGTGTAAAAGGTATACTTATTGCGCCGTAGAATGAGAGGATCGGGATTAGTATGATGTATAGAGTGTCCGGTAACTGGCGATACTAACGACACCGCGATCATTTTACTTACAGGGTTTGTGCAAAAATTGTATGGACCGTTGTTGATCCTTATGTTTTCCTGTGTCTAACTTTTCTTTGAAAAATACCTGAATTCGTAATGAAATTTTACAGTAGTTAGTATATTTTAAATGTTTGTTTATTTTTAGCGGACTTATTTACTTTTTCTATTCTTTGTTAGTTGAATTATTTTGTCATCAATAAACTAAATAAATAAAATACAAAAAGACCATTTGACATAACAAATTGATAATAAAAACATAAAATTTAAATGTAACAGTACTTTCTTAAATATGAGTAAGTAAGAAATCGTGATAACGGTTATGTTGAAAAATGTTTGTGCTCAGAAAGGAATTTTGTCGAAATTCTTTTAAATTGCAATAGTTTCCTTCTTTATGGATGGACGAGTAGAAAAGATCATCCCTGGATTACAGGGAATGTGGTACCATGAAGGCTGGCTAAAACGTCTGACCCAGTATAAATCGTAATTCCTTCCAGGACTGAACTTTCTTTCTCACATCTACAATATATCAGTTGTGAAATTGCATCGTCGACGCGTGACAATCCCGCGAGTCCAGTTCATGAGATGATTCCGCTGCTGTTGTGCCTTAGAGAGTAAGCAGATCAAACTTGTAAAATGTTGGATCATACGTCAGTTTTCTACAATGTTCAAATTATTAATCTATTATTATATCTAGATATACTAAAACCAGATATAATGTATTGTTATAATTGCGAGTAAATTGTAACCTCGCGAGATTGTTACTGATGAGTGTAATAAGAAACAGATGTCAATCTATGAAAATAGACTTGTGTTCTTTTGTACAATGTAACACCTATGTTTACATGAGATTAGTGAATATAAAAATAAATTAAGAGTAATAAATATTTATTAAAATAAAGCTAAGTAACAGTACTTATCTGTACATGCTTCGCAACATCAATAAATAATTCATTGGTCACTCACTCAGTCTCAAATCAAAGGTCTATGCTGCCCATAGGTGCGCCAATCAGGAAGGAATGATTGTGACGTTTTCTTTGATAAGCGCGAACAAAAGGCAAATAATGTACATCGACAGACACCATTCCACGGAAAGTCACTTGTTCTCTCCGTTTATCAGAGATTGCTTGTCCAGCTTGTTTATTCCACTGTCATCGAGATTGAAAATACATAATAGAAATGGATGTATTTGTCTAAGCAATTCCTCTGAGCTATCATAACACATAGCATCATTATATTCATCAAAGTTTGCGTTTTTTAAGAAGCTAGTATTTTCTGTTTATCTGACCGATACTCGTACATATATCTTTTTGTGAAACTTATTAACCAAGCTTCTCCTGCCATACCGTCGCCTAGTTAAGATTTTGGTAAATCGTCTTTCATACTAAAGGTCAAATTTAAAATTAATTATCTGTGAAAGCATAACAGTTATGCCAAAACAGTACCTTTTGTAGTAGAGGAAACAATTCCCTCTTTCGTTGATCCAACTGCGCGCCTATCCAGATATTCCACAATAAACCTCACTCAACGACAGTCAAATGCAGTAATGTCAGAATACAAAACTGACGATAGAGTCGGATAGAGGTCCAAAGGATAGAGGAGAAACCACTTTTTGCTCACTATCATTTGAACGCAATGAAAAGCAAGTAAACAGAGACTGGCTTTAGTTGCACGCCAATTTAACGGTCAATTGGCCTAGGGTTGTGCGTGTTTTTGCATTCGTTGATGACAATAATTCCCTTTCTTAAAGGAAGAAAGGGTGAAAGTATAGTGCATGGTGGAATTGAAGGTGTCGAGTGATGAAGAAGCGGCGAGGCCACGCTTCGCAGACGTCCCCAATGCGCAAGGGCGTTGGCGCTGACGACGAGCGGTACTGGAAGTGTCGAGGGTGTGGGGTCGTGGGGAGCTTTCGAGCTTCATGGTGGGATGTAGAGTGGGGATAGTTTGAGGAAAGCGTGGGGTGGGACAACCAGAGACGACCGTGCTCCCAGTCGTTCAGTCCGCGCCCCGACACGCAATCATACATACACTTCTCATCTCTGGGAATCCGTAATTTCCGTTTCTTTTTTTTTTACGATCATGACTTTCGAGTACCCCGGGTGACAACCACGCGCTTCGAAACTCGGGAATTTCCTGCTGTGGTGTTCCTTTTCTTTTCAACGGAATTCATCGAGACGCGGTCCACTTTGGTGAGTACTTCTCGACGTTCGGAGATCCATTTCTATTGTCTATAATAACGAAAGTTTCGCACGGTAGCATTTTCCAGTTGACTTTCGGTCGATTCCATCTGTTGGTGGTTTAAACAATTTAATACAGTTACCGCGCGGATCTGTTATTTATTTCATTTTACTTACGTCGTATATCAAAGTTTCCGTACGATTAGAAAGTTGCTGACTTGAAACGCTATTTCATACGTAGCGGTGATAGCGCATAGGATTCTCGTTTATCTGATCCCTCCGTGCCCGTATTTTCTTTGGATTGTCGATGCGATTGCATTTTCGATACCGCGCGTTCCCCGGCTCCATTTGGTTAATGAAAGGAGCGATAGGTGCCCTTTGTCTGCGAAAGTTACAGCCGAAACGTACGAGCTGTTTTGTAATTTCAACGGATTTTCGAACTCGCTGGGAGCGCGATGAAACTCCTCAAATGATGTTATTTAATTAAGGATAATTTTATCTTGCCGGGAGTTCGACGACTGCTTTCGGTATCTTTGATACAGGGAAGCGTATATGACGTGCCGATGATTTCCGTGAAATCGCCCCCGGCTTGCCAAGTTTATAAGAAATTAGTATAATCATACAGCGTAATGAAAAATTTCGTTGAATTTAATTAAACGGTGAATTTATCCATCGAATATTCTTTGTTAAAAGTGTACGTAGATATTTTTTGCAATTCGTACCTTTTTTTTTCAAAATTAATGCAACGATTACTTTTTTTACTACTTAGGAAAATAGAATTATGCGAGTTTAACCTACAAAGAATATATATATATCGCGTTACTGTGACACACAATTGTAATTTACAAAGTTGTACATAACACTGAGCGTGGAAAAATATTGTACAATTATTCTTGTCACCAGCTGAGATTTATTTAAGTTGATGTATGAATGAACTTCTCCAAAATTAACTGAGGTAGAAACAGTACATAAAATATAAAAGAAGTTTGATTGATGATGAATAATAACATAGACTAAATGCAAATTTCACCAAGTCATGGGTTGTGCCACTAAAATCAATCAGATCACTTTTTTTTCAAATATTTTTTATAAAACAACGGGTAAAATCGATAACGACATGTTTTCTCAATTTCACAGTTTCTTTCAAAACAATAAAAATCATACATTTAACTTAAATTATATGTTGAATTTTACAAATGAATTCACAAGCAGTGGTTCACTTTGTGCTGGAAGGTGGGTTTACATAGTTATGTTGATGAAATTTTTCAGCTAATACGTTGCCACTTTTTTCGTGTTTCTCGAAATGAGTATGCATCCACTGTCTGTGAACATTTTAGCTGGGTAGTATTCGACTAGTTGTGAAACATAATTACTCTTCAGAACGGGTGTGCTTTTTACTTCATTCAACCAAGCAGCCTAAAATGTAGTATACGGAACTTGTAAGTCCCGTCAGTAAATAAATTGCTCCGCTTTTCATCAAATCTGAAACTACACTTGAACAAAGAGATCTATTCTGTAACGGATATACGTCGGAACTATCGAAATGGTATATCTTGATTGTAGTCGATCGTGTTCGCGATAGTCGAATGTTTTTTCGTCGGACTGTGAGTGGAGATAAAGATGAAAGTCATTAGGGAGAAAAACGGTTTCCGATGTTGGTGCGGAAGAAGTAAAAGAGCGGTAGACGCAAGCGGGTGGAAAAATATGGTAGGGAACGCTCTACACGTGGTGAATCTCAATCGCGATCCTTTCGATCTCCGCACTTTCGTTTTAAACGCATTTGAAAGTTGTAATTCAAGTATTTCGGTTAGTGTTACACGATGATCTTAATTTTATCACTTCAGAAGCGTCTGCGTAAAGTTTGCTGGTAATTTCGTGTTTAGCGTCGTTCCGCCATGTCTGTCGAAAGTTGCAACGTCTTAGAATCACCTACGGCTTGACTCCAGGCGTATTAATTACTCTCAAGCTGTTATCGATATACATAGATAGAACATGTAAATTTAATATTCACTCTTATAGACTATTTCGATGTAGTCGCAGATTTAGGAGTCCAACGAAATACATTTCGGTTTAATTCATTTTTCCCTATGCGAATGAGCCATGAAGAGTGCAAGATTTCAACATTTTTTTAAACAAAACATTTTTAAATATGCATGAGCGTAGTTCAAATT
>NW_026534348.1:13757147-13946765 GCF_026225885.1 Hylaeus anthracinus
TTCCAATCATGTTTAAATTCTTGTTTCTGTATCTGTAAAAATACGAATAAAATTATTATATTCATTTCTATCTTTGTTGTATCTCAAGAGATTAATTTTGTTGACATTTCTGTTTAACAGTATATCAATGAGGTTAAAACGTATATTTATGTTGACAGAAATTTTAATACATTTGAAATTACTAATGAAGAAAAAATGTGTCACGTGCTATGAAGCTTTGACGTTTCGTTCCATTTTGCCGACGTCGACCTCCTGTATCTTCATTATTAATTAGCATAGCACCATATAATGTCGCGTTAGCGCATTCGAATAACAAAAGTAATTAGCAATGACGTCTCACTATTTCCGTCAGTATCGTAAAGCCGAAGTAAGGAAACAATGTTAAAACAAGTAAAAGAATAATTCGAGCACGTACAAGATAATTATTAATTACAGAACATATTGAGTTTTTCCCCCGTTATCCTAAAAAGCACTGTTAACGAGAGTGCAAAATTTAATTAAAACCATAGAGTACACAATAAAATTTTACTAAGAAAATTTCAGTATACGTTTATCGTGGAATAATAAAGTACTTATAAAATGTATTCTAAACCTATCGTAAAGTGTATCCACATATAACGTCTGTTTGATTTTTTCAACATTTCTTTAGGATCAAATATTTGACATACATTTTCGTTTAATTTGATAGAAATTTAATAAATGAATTTTCAAGCTCGTTAAGCACGTAATTAAAATACCTGTCATGACTGCCGGTGTACCGTCAGATTGGTTGGGTAACGTAATTAACGAATTATTAATCATTTAATTCGCCTTAACAGAAAACATAGGGAATTTTCTGTATCAAAATTATATACATAATAATAATTAGAAAGATTTGAATAGTTTCTGAATGTATTTATCTGCATTTACGTAGAAGAATCATATTTTCTGGTAAAAATATGTCACTTTACGGTTGATTTGTTTGTAGTATACAAATGTTTGTGTTAACGTTTCCACAGTTCATACTAGTACACGTTACCACATACATACGAGAGCACGATTAGTACGAAATGATTGCTCCATCGTGTATAACGGTATTTGTTGGTCAAAATCCATTTGCTAATTGGGGTGTTTCGCTATCTATGACATCCAGTAATCTATAACACGCTGTTTAGGTTTACAAATGTATACCGAATGTTATACGCTTTCAAGGATTTTAATTTATTATCCAGAAAATAGGACTTTGCGTTCCTATAGCCAACACGAGACGCTTAATTGTTTATCCGCTTATGTGTGCCACTAATTACAGGAACATGTTACTCATTAAATTTGCCTAGCATCCATTATATGTCCACGTATCCATTAATATAATACTTGTCAAAATCATTCGCAATTTTTAAACTAATTCTGTACCAAATTAAATTGTTGTAATAAACGAAGGAGATATATTTAAAAGCTACGCTAAAGTAAATGTTCAATTTATCGATACATAGTTGGCAATGGTCATTTTAAATGATAATAGTCAATTGTGAACATCATTTTACGATTGTGATTATCATGATACCACAACTTTATTTACAAATATTGAGATTTCGAATTGAAACTGTAGCGAATTGAAGTGTAGAGTTCAGAGATTACCCCTTACTTAAACAAATTTTACCTCTATATAATATTCGTATAGATTATTATCATATTTGGAAAATAGCATTTTGAGGAAAATGCGTTTGAAAATTCATGTTTAATCAACCCAATTGGACGGACTGTGATATGCGTTATTATAATTTCGACAACATAATATTTTTTTAAATCTTATGAAAGAAGAATACAAAGAAAAGGCTATTTTTTGACCCAGAAAAGACAGGTACCGCTTTAATAATGATTCTTAAGTGTACCTATACAAAATTCAGCGAGTGAATTTTTTCCATAATGCCGAGTGTTTGATGTGACAGGAAGTTCCTCAAGCGAGACAATGTACGATACTACATGATACTTCAGATTGAATGTGGTTTTCTATTTTTGAGGAGGTGAAACGACGCGCACTTCGGCTCCGATTACGGAATTCTCTGAACATCGTCATTCTTGCTCTCGAAGTTAACCGACAGAACAATGTACAAACATTACTTTCCAATCCTGTAAACGTCCATCCCTGATATTGGATTCCCAGCGAAGTTTGTAACTTTCCACGGAACGTCTCCTACTCTTTTCCGGCTCTCCGAATCCACTAGCGAAACTTGATTCATCTAACTTGTTAGTCCCGTAAACCTTGCCGCAGAAAGTCATCATTTCGATAAATCAACGAGGGAGAGAAAATTTGACGGAATCGAGGCTCACGTTCTCGATTTCGTTTCTTTCGTCAATGCGGAAAACTGAATTGCGCTCGTGGCAGATGTTTCATAGGTTCGATAGCTTGAACTAACTCGCGGGTCGTCGTCAGCTTGCAACACGTGACGACGAGAAGAGGGAATCCTCGGTGTTAAAGTTCGCGAGAATCTTAAGACGAAGACGTTCTGGAGCTTGTCATATTATATTATTGGAGAAGTTTGACGAGCTTTCGTGCTCGTTCAATTATACTTTGCAACACTGTAATTGCTTCTTTGATTCCTGAAAGTTCTTTCGTATTATTCCGCAAAGTTGCTATAAAACTGAATCATCGTATACAGCACTGATCATAACCTTCTTCTTCTTCCAGTGGACCTAATTAAAAAAATACAGCACGATTTGTGCGGGAGGGGCACATTAATTTTCTTTACACTCTGAATCACAGTTTTGGTGAAAGGTCCATTATATCGAATGTAATGCAATGTTACTTAATCCTTTTATAATAAAATTAAATATCATTCAAATTTTCTCAATATACTCAATATACTCAATTTTCTGCGCATGATTTTAAGTGTATTTTGTGCAATACTGATCTACAGTAACACACAAGAGTAATCCATTAGTGGTACAATTGAATAGAAAGGAATTCTACACATAAAAGAAGTGAAACGTGTGGAATACAGTTTTTCTATTTGGCTCATTTGCCAGAAAATCGATTCTTAAGTACGTGAACTAAGTGCGCGCTTGACTGATGAATTCTCTAAATCCAAGACATAAAGACGTTTAGAATTAATTACAGAGAAGTACTGGGTATGCAAAAAGTTCTTTTTTCCTTGTGTTCCCCTATTATTTGTAGATATTCTAACATTTTTTTTGAATATCTAAATTTGACAAGATATTTTGCACTAGATAACATCAACGATCTTATAAAGACATTATCAATTAAATTATTATAAAGATTTGACTTTTGCTCAACTTTTACAATTCATAGCAGAATTAAAGATTCACTTTCCAATCGGATACAAAATGTTAAAATTAGTATACTTTGAAATTCCGTAATTTTGTGAAAAATAGTCGTATAACGACGGTGAAAAACATTTTGAGGATTGAAGGCTCGATTTTCCAGTGTTATTCAGCGGTTTTCCTGACGATGCTTTTTCAACCAGTGGGCACCACTTCGAGGTCGAGCATGTCAAATCGTTTAGAAGGGCTCGAGCTGAGGTCGGGAACGGGATTTAAATAATTTTTTCCTTCAGTTTTTATCAACAGGACAGTAAACTTTAAAGTCTGAACTTTATCCTTTCCCTCCTTTTTTTTTTTTTAATGAGACTACGTTTTATTCGAAAAACCAGAAATTTTAAGGTGAACCCTGCATTTTTGCTCTATTGTTACGAAGTATGATTCATGCCGACCCCTATTAAAGTTTTACAAAGGATGTTCGGAAACTGTTGAATATACACCTCGTGGGGAATATTTGTTGAATATTTGCAAAACGGCAAAAACGTTACAGCATATGTAGAATATTTGTGATATGTATATGGAAAGTGCGAAAACATTTGAAATGAGTGTGGAATGTGTGTAGGGAGAAGCTACCAAAAATTCGTTTTATTGTTTATGGAATTTTATGTACATATTCCATATTTTCACGCAGATTTCAAACAAAGAATCATATTGTACTTTACAATGTTTTTATTTATCAATGTTTATCGATGTTTATTTGGATGCTATACATCCAGATTTCATTTGCATATATATTAAAATGCTTCATAACTTCAAGAACATGTTAATTGTAGAATAACAGAGACAAACTTTGTTTTCTTCTTAGAATACCTAGTCACTATATGTTTATTAAATAAATAATTAGTTAATATTGTAGCGTGAGTTTGAAGTCATTCCATAAATAATTGTTTCGAATAATTATATAATATAAAGGCTTTCGCCGGAGCAGTTATGAAAAACCAATATTCAGAATGGCGCTATAGAGAACCGAAAAAACTAGACATATCGATTCCAGTTACGGTTTTCGCATCGGTACTTGTATTGGTTGTATATTGGTTGTATATCGCTTCTATGACTGTTCTAGCATCGATTCCTGTTATCAGAGAAGCGAACTGTTGAAATTGAATCGTGGATATATTGTACTAGTGCAGGGCTTGCTCTTTACATTTTTTATACATGAATGAAATTTTTATATAAAATAAATTCAACACTTTGTAGATATATAGATGCTTTAGGATTTTGTTTTCTAATCAAATAGAAATGGTAAACAACAATATACTCAATTCTTTTATTTTAAATATACGATTATAATCGAACATTAATAATGATGTCGTTTAGGTTTCTGTTATGACTACGTGGAGAGATGTATTTTATTATTTAAAATGGAAATTCTAAAGCTCCTTTCGAAAAATACTTTATAAGTAAGGAAATTTACAAACGTCTAAAACTAGAACCAAAGATGAGCTTGTGAAATGGAATTAGTATCTAATTCCATTGACTCCTTATTCTTGGATATGGAAAGCGTGGACACTACACTCTTTTGTTTTTTTTCGATCAAATTAATCAAAGCTTTCCGGTTTTGCTTATATACTGCGGGATGAAGTTTCCTAAGAGCTTGTGCGGCAGTGGTTGCATGTAAGTTGGACAACTTCAAAGGTTTCGATGGGTCCCTGTAAAACGAGTTAGCTGTCTCAGTCAACCTGATGCGACTGCTATCTTCGGCATTTACTCATGACACCGGTCGATATCTTGAAAACGAGAATCGGAATGAGGGCACGATTTCTATACACACGGCAAACTTAATTCTTAATTTTCCGAAAGTGAAACACGATTGGCCCGTTTCATGTGATGAATTAATAGAACCCAATGGTTGCAATTCCGCAGTATGTGGAATTAATAATTCAACATTAATAAAATATTTCGTTTCTTAAATTTGTACTTCGACATAAAGTACTCGTGAATCTATTCGTGGTGGTACAGTGGCTTAACAAAGTATACATACACCTAGTTCATTTGGAGTAACTTTACACAAACGAAACTATTTCGAATAAGAGTCTGCTATGTACAGAGATTATGACCATATAATTATTTGTAATTATGAGTAATACAAAAATAATACAAGAAATACAAGAATTTGGGAGCCAAAGAACTATTCGCACACTTACAATTATAGTAGAAAGGTAATCATAATCTAAATGGTACATTGTAACTAATCCTTAGTATACATCCCTTCAGCTTTTAAAATTGTATTAATTGAAATAGTTTCTTTATTCACCAAAAACTAGGTATAAGAATACATTTTTGAGCCATAGTAGGGTTTAACATTTAATTAAATTACTCTTAATTGTTTAACTACATAAAGTACAGTCTGTGAATTTCCTAATGTTTTCTTTGCGAGTAATTTAGAACAGAAATTAGTGAGTATCTAAACAAATGAACAAAGGAGGTCAAATGTATTTCAATTTTCAACCTATCTACGAAGTCTTGCAAAATTCACTTCATAACATATCACATTATCACCTCTTTGACATTGGTCTCCATGTATAATATAAACTGTTCGTCAAACTTTAAAGTTACCTTTTCTGAACCATTCGTCAAACCCGTTGACCTAAAATCTCGAGACCAAGTGAACCAATTGAATTGACATTCGATACATGGTTGCAATAAATGTCTGAGTTCTCACAAAAAATAACACAGTATCCCGTGGATATTATTTTGTCGATTGGAAAAAGTCACGATACTTTATGCAAAGATCAGACTGTTCGTTAAAGCACGAGTCAATGAAGGGTTTTTCAAATACATAAAGGATTTTCGAAAAATGAGCTAGGATTTAATTTTTTTTTTAATAAAACGAGGAAGATTATCTCGTTTAAGTATTCACCATGATTAAATTGATAAGTCTATTTTATTTCCAAAATACAATATTTTGAAAACCCTTTAATTTAAGAAAACCCTTTTGAAGTAGGAAATTTTAAACCGATGTGTCCAATAGTCTCCTTAAAAAAATTGTAATATCAATCACCTTTAATATTCGAATTGTTAGCTTTCTATTTTCAATTTTCCCCTGCGCACAATCACATTCATCAATACGTTTCTTTACTTTTCATTATACGTGTTTACTCTATAAATGCGTGGAGCGCATAGAATGAAGATTGCTCGGGCAATACCTCGCTTCAGACGTTTTTTTTATTACGTTCAGTCGAACGAGACGCGAGAAAATTGACAGCCTAATCTAAACTAAATTTGGTGTAGAAATTGAAATTAGTTCAATATTACTGCATATTTGGTGGATTATAGAGGGGTGGTGCATCAAGAATTGCTCCAATGTGACCAAATTATTGATGTAAACAGTTACCAGGATCAACTGAGTTGCGTGAGCGATAAACTTAAAAAGATAAGGCCGTTCTCTAGTATTAGAACACACCAATCTATTCTGCACTAAGACAATACTCAGTCGTGCGTCATAAGAAGAACGAAAAATATCATTTATTCTTTGAATTGAGAAATTCTTCCCCATGCGGCTTATTCCTGTGACCCAGTCCTTAGTGATTATCACCTATTCAGGCCATTCCAACACCACCTGGCACATATACATTTTCAAACATTCAAGGAGGTGCAAAAGAATACCGAGGAGATTTATTGTCTGGATCCCACGATTTATTTCCATCAAGAAATTCAGTAATCGTTTGAAATATGGAACAAAGTTATCGAAAGTAATGGCAAATATTTGCAAGATTCAAAGTTTCTTTCTCTCTTTCTTTTCTTTAGTGAAAAGAATATAACACTATAACACTATGATTCAAAGTTTCCTGTATAACTATCAACGTTTGAGATGTAAACACTTCGAACCGCTGTGAATGATGCATGAATTTTCTTTATAAATGAATTGAAGACTTCCTTTGGAAAGTCACGGAATTAATGTCGACGCCTAGTACAAACGTGCCAAAATTTTCTTTCACTCGAACACCCCTTTCCGTTCGCCGTGTGTCGTCTAATTATCGTTTGTGCCCCGGTCAGTTCATTAATCTTGCGTTAATGAAACCGGTTCTATACATGTGCATCGTCCGCAGATCGAATTGAAGCAAGTGTTTAGAGCTGTTTTTCATTAACCGGTCCCGTACCCATGGTTTCGATTAAATTCCACACGTTCACTCGAACATTGTAAAAGTTAAATACTCGTGGTGGTACATTTTAAATCGTAGAACGGACGTGCGTGGTCGCCGGCACACGTACTTTCAGAAAATATGTTCCTCTCTGGTATAAAATCATGCTGAATTCGCAACAATTCCGAAACTTTCCGTTCCAATAGTTGGCGAACAAAACTAAATTCGAGCCTCGTATCACCGCGTTCCTCTCTTCCATTTTTTAATATTAGCTTCTTACACGTTGGTTGCCACGCCAGTTTTCCGCATCCAGGGATGTTCTCAATGTTTGTCCGAATTTTTATCTGAATACCGGAAATATTCGCTTACTGTTTTATAAGGTTTCTAATGATGGTAATATTATTTTGAACATTAAAAATACTAGCATTCATTCAGTTTAAGTAAAAAGTTTCCAAAAGGGGTTATAGGATTTTGTTTTTTTAACAATTAAATATGTACACGTATCACAGCAGTCATGATGGATACTAAAGGGAGTACTCTTTTTTTCTCGGTCAAAAAATACATTCCTTTTTGATAGATATCGATTCAATACACGAATGAAGCAATTAAATTTGAGAAGTCACAATAAACCAAATATCAAAAGAATATTTCAATCACTTTGGCTTCAAAAAAAAATCACAAAAATTGCCTGGAAAGTGGTAAAAAAAAAAAAAAACAGTACCCCATTAAATACACGATGACTTACAAATAAACCAGATACCAAACCCTATGTCCAAAATCGATCAGTAGTATCTGATGTTTACCTGTGCGTCATGACTCATTTACTCAACTAAAAGCCGCGTACCATTACATAATGCGATAAATGTGTATCGCGTTAGGTATCCAGGCAACCTGACCGGTACACGAAAGGCATTAAAGCCAGGGACACGTAACTTCCATCGAGGATCCTCTGCCATTATACCTGTCGGGCCAAGATTTTCTCGAATTACCAAGGACAAATCATGTTACAAAGGTGCCCCCGAGAGGGAGCAGGATATCATTACCGCAGTCGTTACTCCCAATGGGATATCGGCGTTCTGGATTGCCTACTACCATAGAAAGAAGCTCCCAAGACGTATTTACGAGCTTGTTTTCCTGAAACAAGGCTGGTTATACCAAGTAAAAGTGTCCATCTACGTGGTCGCCTTGGAGACACGACGGAATCTCAATCCCCAAAGACCGGCGTCGCCAACTTCCTGCGCGCCTTTGAGCTACGTTAGGTCTACAACGTCAATCGCGACCCCTTCTGAATATTCCAAGTCTTTATCGTGTTGCATAATGCAGCAGTCGTCGTGGATCGTGGTCCGTCTGCTTTGCTTCTATTTCAATTAATGCCCATTGATTCGAGTCGGAGGTTACTGATTACCATTACGTCGTGTATCGCAATTTGCATGAAAATTCAACGAGACGCGACGACATATCGTTAATCGGTGAAATGGCGGCACGACACCAGCCGGCGATGTGAGTTCGAAGAAATTTTCACATAAATTCCTCGTTATGATCAAACACTGCGGTCGTTTGAGCCATGCTTCTGCTGTAATGTCGTAACTCGCATAGATTTCCAGAGATTTGTTATGCAAAATACTGCTGATGCGCTAAACGCTTTTGACAGCCATTGCGTGATCCAAATATTCACTTTACACGTTTAATATATTTTCGAGCGGAAAAGTACTCGGAAAGCGTTACGGACTAATTACAAATTCGGACGCGTTTGATTAAGATAACGCACTTTTTTTTTGACTGACTTCGAAACACTTTTTATGATTTTCAGTCTTGCCAATCAGAATTTAAAGCGTATCATTTAGCGTTATATGTATCAAAGTAATGAGAATATCACCAACGAAATTATAATGCAACGATTTACAGACAAGAAATCCTTATTACATTAAATAACCATGAGTCTCCCGTCTTTTCCTCCGAGAAGAACACGTAAGAACTAGCACAGCATTCCTTGACAGAAATTCTTCTTTATTAAATTCGTGACTGTAATATCATTCTATTATCTAGGTTATTATCTAGGAGTAAAATTGTTTAATAATGTTTGTCATAGGGATCGCATTATTCAGAACGTATTTTCAATTAATCTCATTATTACTATTCATTATCTTTTTGAATATCCAATTAGAGCATAATAGATTAATGTTGAATCGAATTAATTATTATATTTACATGTAAACGAGTTTAGAATGGATTATAAAAACTATCAATAGGCCCACGTTATCAGAATACAATTCATAGTACGTTTTAATCACCTAACTGAACATGAAATACACCTCTATTTCTTTTTTTTCAAAAGAAACAGAAAATGAAAAGGAATTTCTCCTTTTCAAAACGATATCTCTTCAGATATGAAATAATTATTGCCGAATCATTTAATGTACTATTCGTAGATACTCATTGAATTCTGTGAATTATTCAGAAACCGAAAGATTGAAATCTTCGTTGCAGATACCTAATTAGGCAAGTGGAATGATTCAGGAATTGATAAAAATTTAATAAAAGCGAGCGAGAAATATTGATTTTACAGCTTCTGCATAAGAGATCGTTACACAGATTGCCGTCGTGACGACGGCGTCGTTAGGACGTCGAATTTTTCACCTTCCGGCGAATTGTAAAGGTTTCAAGGGATTCGTGATCATAAATTCTTACGCAGGAGATACGTATTCAGTAAGAAATGGAGGTAACGGTGGAAGAAAATGCTGGCGAATAAAAGGAACAATAATGGATGCAACAGGAACAAGAGAAAGGTTGCAATTGTAATAAAAACAAATATAGGCTGAATCAGTGGAAATAAGAGGATAAAGGGTAAAGAAGATTTTATTTACGGTAACTTAAATTCTATGGGTCGTTCAGAGTTTTCTGAATATCTTTGTTATTGTCTAGTAGCAAATAAATCACATATTCGGATTATTGCTATTAAGGGGATAAGAATACTTGCAAGGTTGAAAACAGACACTCATTCACGAACTCTTTTCTACGTTGACTTGATGTATTTTATACTCAGTGTTTCTCTATTTGAGAGATATATGTTTGCACATCATATCCTTTAGCCAAATAATAATCATTAAGAAATAAGATGTTACTTTTAATTACCCAGCAAATTGGGGTGAATAGAAACACTGCTTCAGAAAACAAAAAAATTGGGAAGTGAAAGCATTTTCATGCAAAGTGAAAGATGCAATAAAGTAAATTGAAAATGAAACGGCACGGATGTATAATACACCCACTCAGTAACAGGTGGTGTTCCACAGGTTCCCTAGATACTTATTTGGTGAAGAGTATTTACGCATACATTGTCCCTGAATTTATTTTACATCGTAATTAAATTAAGACATACTTTCCATTCATACTGCTTGGAAGTTCAAAAGATTGTAACATAAGATCAATATGTTCTATATGCTTTAGGAACTAAATTTAGTAGAAAGTATTAGGTAGAAATTAATTTCGTGCCTTTCTGAGGTTAGATTTTAAGCGATCCTTTACCCGAAATTGTCCGTTAGTTGAGAGTTTTGCTGAAACCAATCGAATGCTTCAACCAATTAAATACAGTGACCGATGCCCCTTCCAAAGCGAGTAAATTATGTTTTCAGAATTCAGAAAAAAATAAGTTATACTCGCACTTTAGACGAGGTATTTCTAGACCAAGCAATTTCTCGTATGTGCTAGGCTGTTATAATCAAACGTCACTCTTGCGGTTATCAATATTACCGATGAGGTTGTTTAATATCCACCTTTCAAACATTGGAGAAGCACGAGCCTTTCTCCATTGTGCAACGGCTCGTGTGCTATTATACTGTGCGTAGATATACTATGAATATTCACAATACATTTCATGTTAAGCGGAGAAGAAAATTAATTCGCTGCGTCGAAGGATATCGATTCGACCATCTGCAATATAATCCTTTTTTTAATAGTTGCGGTAAATATTAAAATTTGAAATATTGAAAACGCATCGTGTCTTCTCTGAATACTAGCTTTAAAAAAACGTGACATTTTAAAATTCTCGACATAAAAATAATTGAAGGCAACGTTGCGTGGGAGAGTACCAGACTCACTGTACAAGCTATTGTATCATATGTGTACTACCTGCAACATAACCACTTTCTAGTGTCTGTGTTATTTTTTTAAATCTGAAGAAAAATGGGAGTGCAATATTATTTGTCCTCTTTATGTGGGTACACAACGTAGAATGTGTGTGTGAAGACTCCCCGGTGCTGAAATTCTATGCGTTTGAAAATGTGTGCGGCATGTTATTGTAGATGTATGTATACAGGGTGTCTCGTAAATGGCGGTGCAAGAGGGTGATTACACATGAAAAATTGAATCGAAAATGTACAATAAAATATTTTCATATGACACTTTATGTTTCGAAAAGAATAAGTTTGAAGATATGTTGAGAACGCGTGTACTTGACTTAGCTTCGGTTCGACGAATTTTACTATCTTACTGTTCCGAGTAAGAGAGTACTTCCGTGCTTCTTGCAATGTTTATAAACATTGATGTGCCGTAACTCGAGTGGAATCGTCCGATTCGATTCTAATGAAATTCAAATTGAAGAGTGGAATTCCTACTATCTAACAAAAATTTATTATCGGTGTTGGATACCGTTAAACAATTGTTTTATTTATTTCTGTACTGACCAGAAATGTGTTTCTGGTGTAGTAGTTGACATACTGGTAATTAACTTTATTGTAATATAGTGACTATTGAGTTAAGAATGATTTTGAAAGCGTAGGTCTATGTTAAATTTCTTGTTATTGTTGTTACTGTGGGTTATTAGTTTCTAATGATTGTAGACATATATAGAGTTATTAAAACATTTAACAGAATACTCGGAAAAATTAATGTCTGTACTTGAGGGAAATTCATATGTTTCAACAGAAAAACATTACGGCGGTTGCAATAGTTCTTTCCCCGTAGACACTTAACACAAAAACTGTCATTTTTGTGACAACGTGCGCACGCGTATGAGAAGCTGGTCTTAAAGTATGCAAGTTTGCCCTGGTGAAGAAGTTCAGTGAGGTAAACAGGCAGGTTACAAGTTTCCTGAATGCTTCCGGCTGGTATCACGAAGATAAGGAATCGCTGTTGGGTGAAGGAGTAGGTGGCTAAACGTGCAAAGGGATAAGCCAAAACTTCTCATAAGCTTGAGAAATATGTTTCGGTTTAACATCAGCATAAATTCGGAACCATGGAAATCAGCAGCTGAACACGTTCTCTAAATCCACGAGCACAATATATTCCTGTCACGCCAGGTGGCGAATAAATGCGTGCACAAGTACATTCATTTGTTATATTCCCGTGATTTGTAATCGATAGCTTCGCGCGTATATACCTGGTAGTTAACGCGACAGCTTACACATTTTTCAATAAAAATGTCAAAAATATCGATAACTATTTTAACTGAACATTTTCATTGAACATCTCCGAATAAGAATGTTTATCTATTCGTGGATACTATTTTAATGAGATTAATTGAGAACATTATTCGGTGATTCGGTGATTATTACACATGTATAAAAAAAACTGTAAATTAAGTTTATAATGTAATGAGTACAAGTGTAGATAACCGTTCTGGCTAGCTGAGCTTGCAACAAAAATGAAAACTTATCTTTTAAAGAGAAAGAATTAAATGAAACAAATTAATGGGCATAAATCTTCCTGTCATGTAGCAACTGCTGGCTGCTAGTGTTCATTTAATTCAGTTCCATCCAATTTATCTTCACATACCGTGAATGCTCGAATTACTAGATTTTGCCTAAATCTCTCTCTCTCTCTCTCTCTCTCTCTCTCTCTCTCTCTCTCTCTCTTTCTCTCTTTCTCTTTCTCTCTCTACTCACCGCACTTTCAAATTTTAAGCTTCATTTCCTTACGGTTCTCTCGCTATTTCAACACCAGTATCCCTTCCGACGCAAGTTCCTTTGATTCTTTTAGACCCTTTAAACGTACTACTCGCTCTCTAATTTTTTCCCACTTAACATAACTTTTCGTCTCCTTCCATTCCTGGTTTTAGCAGCATTACGCTATCAATCTTCTCTTTAAGTTAGGCTTGTAAATTTAGGATCACGTTGTAAAAGAGCTGCTATTGTTACTCACCGATTCGACGCGGTAAAACCACTGTGTGTTTATTTTAGTTTTGTTTGTCTTTTTTATATTCTCTTTTGTCACGCTGCAACGAAGGCTTTAAATAAATAAAATAAATATACAAATATCAATCATTATAATCCTACACGACATTATATCGCACTGAATGTCCACGTACACGTTGCACACGACATCGATCTAGATAGCATTACGCAAAGAGGATTAAGCCTGATAAATTAGTAGTTTGCGTCACTATAAACGCGTCGCAAGATAGAAGGCATTTTATAAGAGCGTTAATAAACTGTGATTTTATAGTAATCGTGAACAAATAATCGTTGTTTGAAGAGATAATGATTGAATAATAATTTATATGCTATATCGAATTATATGTATATCTATGAATTTTTATTTCATAGAAAAATACTGAAGTTTCCATTGACTGAATTTATTTACCAATTTTAAATTCGTCTTGCGTATTTGAAATGAAAACATTTCTGAAACTCTCCAATTTAATCGTATAAATAAATACACTCAAGATTTTTAAATTTCTCTCTTGTATTTTCTGAAAATTACTCGCGTTAATTGAACGGAATTAGACTTAAATGAATGCTACACACCAAATATGTGTGCACATACCAATTTACGTCGGAATACAAGTGAAAAGTATTGTATTTCACAGATTTCTCACTTGTATCGTTTGTGAAAAGTTTTTACAATATTATTAAAACATTCAATGTACACAATAATACGCAAATTGGAAAGTGAAAATAAATAGAAATCCGATATTTACAATATTTACGTTGGATTGCATAGAAATAAAGAGTTTAAAAGGTGTCACGTAAACAAGATTTTTCACTTGCATCCTTTGTGGAAACTTTTCGTAACACTATCAACATATTCAATATACGCAATTATCGGTAAATTGTATAGGTTAAATTTCATCATGAAAAGCTTTGCAAATATATTTTTTCAAAAAGAAACTGTTCCTTTGACATAAACTTTTTAATATTTTAAAAGGAAACAATATATACTGATTAAAATACTCTATTGAAAACCGTAATAGAGTTATGCGTTCGCAGATTACTGAAGGTTTTAATTAAATTATTTTGCACAAAGTTGGTTGAAACGACTGCTACCGAAATGAAAAAGCGACCAACGAAACCAATTAAAATATAATACAGAATAGCGTGATGTACAACTTTCGAAATTTCAATGAATGTTTTATGTCACTAATAAATTTTTCGGCTTAAATAAATATAGTAATATTGTGTCACATAACTGTAAGAATTAATAATGTCTATATCTTCACTAGTTTCTAAGACAATAGCTTGGTTTATATACTTTATACAGAACACCCTGTATAGAATCTTCTTCGTGCAACCGCAAAACCGAACGTCTAGATGCAGGTCAGCGTCATACCATGGATGCTAGGAATTATTTATGAATACGACGAGTGAACACTGGTATCGCAGGATTTTAGAAGTGCTAACCTGATTTATCGGGCTTAAGGGGAACTTAATCTCGACGTGATATAATCTTGACATCACTTAAGATGCCCCATAAATTACCTTTAATTGACATGACCATTCGATACGGAAGATCAATCGATTTAATTTATGTGTTATGGGATATGGTTCCCTATAAAAAACTATATAAACAGAAATCTTTGCATACAGACAAATGCATAGATAAATCAAATGTGAGGAATATACAATAAAAAAAAAAATAAAAAAATAAAATAGAAGTATTGTAAGTAAGAAAAATTATCTTACTTATTATATCTATTAATAGAATTTTTCTGATAACGCATAGCTAGTTTTCGTACTTAATATTTTTCCGAAACGTTAAAAATATAGAATTTTTTATGAGAGTTTTAGTTTACGTAATATAACTCGGTTACGCTATATCCGAATAATGAAACTTTGATTTAAAGATAAGTTTGGGATAAATTTGTCGCGCAGTCTACAGATTCGAAAAAGTGAAATTTTTTCTAGCTCGTACAAAAATCATGAACTCGACAGGAAGAATATTTGATTGGTTTTCACGTCCAGCGTTCGTGAAATTTAAGAGTTAGGGAACGATGCCAGGGGCGTTTCATTTCCAGAATAATTTCAATCTTTAACGCAGTGACGACTTTTGTCCACTGGCTTGAAGAAAAAATATTATTTACAATGAAAATTGTTTTTTTGAATATTAATGCGACGCTAACGAATATTATTATATCATACTACCTAACGAATACTGTTTTACATAATTTGAAAGTGTGTAATTTTCATTTCAAATTCGGGAGAGAAATGCAGATGACTCTTATAAAATTGTATGTTTCTATAAATGAGAAAAATTTACAGAGTATGAGATTACATTAGGATATATTCATTTTAAGAAGGAAAGTACATGTAAAAATCAGAAAATTATAAAATACGTTTCTAAAAGTTCGTGCACTTATTTTAAATTTGAAATATTCAGGAGTGTGTAACGTGCCTCAGAATACGCACACACGCAAGCTCTCTGCGTATTAAATTTTATTCGTTTCATCTTTCGGTTAATTGATACAGAAAAAACGTAATATTGGCTTGCACAGTATTGCAATAGAGCGCTAATATCTCAAGTACGATTGAAATTGGTTTTACCCAGTACAAATTGATGATCGGCTTTCGGGTATCCTAAAAACTGTATGGAAAGCTGATAATTAGATTAGCATCGGCCATTTTAATGAGAAACATATAATACATTTAACCACAAGGAATAAACATAAAAGTGTACAATTTTCTAATTAAAGAATTTTTCGTGTTGAATATATCAAACAAAGAATATTTGAAAATAAATCATTTTTACGTTCTTATTTATTATTCAAAAATTTTATCAAGCGACTATTTGGAATAGCATGAAAACTCGTCCAGAGTTTAATTATGTACCCATTTCTGTATGTATTGTTTCTTAACATTCTAATGTTTGTAAAAGTTTCTGGTCATACTATTTCAGAAAATAACATTCTTAAAAGTATACTGCTGAAAGGAATTAAACGATACCGTTTTTACACAACTCTGGAGAGCAAATCGTATCTCGACGATGAAAAGAAAACTCCGTACTTTTACTGACCAATGTTTTTACTGCATATGTACTGTATCTGTAAGACCAGTATTTTTATTGTATGTATAATTGTGTATGTGGCATTTAGGAGACTCAACAGTATATAATACTTTTAGGTGTAGAAATTAATTCTGTGTAACGTAACAAAATAACGAGTAAATATTTTTACCTAAACTACAGTTATAAACAGTTCAAAGTAAAATCACAAGATTCATTTCTAGATCTAGTATATTAAACATTAATATCCTTACGTCAGCTGGTGACTTTTTCGCCATTCTTGAGATTCAGAATATGTTTGTTCCTCCACTTTGGCACTTTTCAATTCACTTACTTATGTGCAGAGGAACTTCAAATTCCAGTTCAAACTTGAGAGCCTTGGAATTATTTCCTGCTTCTCAGTACCTATGGACATACAGTGTGCATTTGAAATAGTTGATTAGACGTTTGAAGTGTGTTCTACTCATCTGATGAATCGATTGAAAAATGGCTCAATATTTGTACTACTTTTCCTGTTGATTTCAGATTGTTCATATAATTTTAAGAAACCATATAGGATCCTTATCGAACATTATATTAATTGATAGCAATTCAACCAATTCAAATGATAGCATCATTTACATGTATATTGGATCAGTAAACTGATCCTCAAAAGTTTAGAGAACTCTTTAATTTTTACAGAAATAAAAATTTTTTATTGGAATACTTTGTATGATAGAAGGATGATTTTTGGCTTGAAAGTAAATAAATATTGAATCGTAAATACTTTTTTATATTGTCAAATTATACTGAAATAAAGTCTAATTAATATGAAAGGATGACACTCTGAGCAAAATGTTTATATACAGAAAAGGATTCATCACTTTAGAAGATGAAGTGGTGTTTGAAACTTTCGAAGAACAATGTGGACATCTATACGTTCTATAAACTTTGGGAAACCCTCCAAGAAATGCTTATTGGTAGAGTAGAACTTAGGAGTTAGGAATAATACAACAGTTTCTTCAATTGCCTGTACTCTGGATTCTCCGGTAAACTGGGAATTTTGAAACTTGCAACTAAACAGTTTGAACCCTACTGAATGTTTGAACTCTGTGCAAGTAAAACTCTTACGTTTAACGAACTCGCTTTCAATTCTGTCCAAAATTTCGAGCACCTACGAAAGAAACGCTAGAATTATCTGAATGCTGAGGGAAACCAACTAAATTTTAATTAACGACGGAAGACTTCGTCTTTCGTTTAAAATTTAGACAACAGTTTGTTCCAGAAGAATCCATACAATATTTACGTAAAGCTATGTCGATCGTGCCTGAAGCACAATGTACATTCTAGATTTCTAGGTAACTGCGAATTCAAAGCAACGACAACCGCTTTATATTTCCGCTAAAAGGTACTCTTCGATTAAAGAATTGAGAGTTACTGAACATAAAACTGTGAATGGCTCGTTAAAATTCACGGCAATTTTAATGGCGCTGTCATGACAAATCACTGCAGTGCTTATCCTACTTCAATTAAATGAAACATTATTTCAGGCACAGCAACTTCGATTATAGTGGATACTTAATCATAATTTTTAACGTTCAATTGTAATCGTGTGTATTTTCATTCAAAATACAAAAGTCGAAGATATTCCATACTGGAAGGAGTTCCATCTATAGGTAATGCGTTACATTTTTCCCTTCGTGGTAAGGTTGATAAAGCTGAAAACTTTCTTAAGAAGAGCTTCGCCAAGGCCAAAACGTTAAATCTTGATTTATCATGTCAACGGATCCTTGCGTCTTAGCGTCGCTGAATCTGCTGACTGAGATTTTAGCCATTCGTAGAGGCAACTGTAACGACCTAAATATATGGGTTATCGAAACTCATTCAGAGGTTCCAGCGTACAATAACCGGAGGGTTCGAGCTACATTGAATGCCATGTTTGTTGGGCGCTGGATCCGGAGGAGGGTCCAATACACCATTTCCGCCAAAAGCACCGAATCTGACATCTTTCGATTTCTTTAGATAAGGCCACCTAAAGAATGAAATTTATAGTGACCAGTTTACCACGCTGTACAATATGGAAGTCTCGATCAAGGATTTTTGTCGACAAGTTCTCTGCAAAACATTGGAGAAAGTAAAACGACCATTTATTATATATACAACTATCAAATGAATTCTCTGTTACACTTATTGCTCCTAAAAGTTGCGGTAAGAGTATTGTTAATAATTGAGTCTTAATCATCGAGCCACGCATTATAAATCCATTTTTTAATATTCCAGAAACGCACATAACGATTTAGGTTGTTTAGTAGGAACTGCGATAGATATTCTAGGGCTTGTCCTCTTCATCTTTTTGGGTTGAAAAGACAGGGATATCCCGAGGCGAAGACGCGTCTAGAAGGAAACAAACTACCTCGTTATAAGATGACTATCAGATGAGCGCGACCATTCATCACCGTTGCACCGGAGATAGCGGTGGAAAAATGTTATCATATCCCACATTATGGTAGCGCCTTGCCGGCAAAATGCACGAATGAAAATTAAGTGGCTACTTGGTGAAGTGACAAGAACGGATGACAATAACGAATCGCATCCTGACGGGCGAGTCGTCGTCCTTTGAATTTCTTCCTGTGCGATCGTTGATAAAGGTTCCACGAACACGCAACAAGGTTCAACATTTTATCAATGAAGTTCATGCAGATGGAAAGTATATAGGGCATTGCAGATCTTAGTCGGAACCGAGTAGAGAGATTTCAGTACACAAATTTTATTAACAAAATTTTTATTTTAATTAATCGTTTAACTGCGAGACGAGTATTGCTGGAAATACTACATCTATGAACTTGGAAGTTGTTTCCCCACGCAAACTTCCCTCCATACTTTTTAACGGTGGAAATGAAAAGCATCGTTAGATAACAGTATCTACAATTAAATATTAATAAACGGAAATGAATTATCAGCTTTTCAATGAATTGGTAGGCATCGGCGCATCCTACTACGTGCCTGTACGAAATTTGAAAGAATTTCGATGACATAATTTCTTATCAAATTTGCCATATAATCCATAATTAAAAAAGTTTTAATTCCACAGTACATATATACTTTATATGTCACATTATTCACCAGCTTTCACGGCCAGGACTGTTACATAGAATCCTTTCTCCATGACCAGTGACCATTCGTTTGAGAAATGGTTGACTAGTTCCACTGATCCCGTAATGGCGCGTAAAGGTTTATGCGTTTGATACTGTTCATTACTCACGGGAAACCAATTTCCTAAGTGTCGGTAAATTTACCGACTTTGTCATTCGATTCCTGTTGATATATATTTTTCACTCTTTTTTTTTAGAAAAAAATTAAATTTGACTTCAAATAGTTTCGGCTATCAAATCCTATTGATCGACTTATCTAATCCTTGTGCCAAAAGAAGACACGAGATATAACATTTGATGAACGAGGAACTTATTAGCTGCTCTTCATTTTAATATTATTTTATGCCCAGTAAAAGTTTAGTACTCGAGCTGAGCGAAACTTTTTTTTCAAACTTTCAAAGTATTTTACAACTGGCCATCCTCACCTTGCTAATTTAGTAGCGCCACCGTAGTTTCATTAACGTATCATGTAAAATTCAGAAAACTGCTACCCCTGAAATGTATACTCGCGAAACATTCCATTTCATTACTTTCCCATGCGGGCAAAGGTTCACGATTAGGGACATACCAATGCGTTAATTCGTTTGTGAATGCATTATACGCTTGTTACGATACGAAGCAATTGTTTCTCGTCAAATGGTTTTAACGCTTTCGAACGAGTGAACACACAGCTCAAACGCGTCGAATTACAATAGATTTTCTATCCTAATTCCGTACTTTCGTTTACAACTTAACCGACTCGAAATATGACGGTACTGGTTCGTAGCGGCATTTACCGCTGCGCCAACATTTCATGCATGTAAATAACTATTAAAGCTTGCACGTAAACGCATGAATTAATTTTAGAAGCTGCGCGGAACTGTACCTTTAACTTTGTTCATCGACGCTGGTCATGAACGTACTTCTTTTGCATTCAATGGTTGGAAATGGAGCGAGAAACTCGAAACAAATCCACGGGATTTCAGTGGGATAAAGATGATTGAGAACACAGAAAGCGTGACGTGGAATACGCGACATATTCTATGAGAGTTGTGATAGTCGTTTTACTTTCAAATACATCAAATATTAGAAGAGCAAAATATTAGGTTGTCCAAAAAGTTTCTTTCGCTTTATTAATAAGTAATACATGCACAATATTTATGTTTTATGTTATATTACTGAATTTTGCACGATTCATTTTGCTCCATTACTGTTACAACATAAATATCTATGAAATTAGGTTGTCTATTTATACTATATAAACACGATCACATAAAATATTTGAGTGCAACTCGCGAAAGAAACTTTCGGGACAACCTAATATATTGAAACTTATATATTCTCGACTGAGATCTGACGATACATGTTTTTGTAATTCTATCTATTTGTAAAACTTCTATATTAACTACATTGTTTATATAATTTTTTTAGAGACATTTGCAGACATTTATACAAAATCATGCTCTCCAAATAACGGCTTACATTTTCCGTAGAATATTGTTTACACTGACGAAGTAGATTCTTATGAGTTATACTGTTATACTGTTGATAAATAACATTTATTTTTCTTTGATAGGTGTTTCATTGTTCTTACTATAGGTACCAAATGTTCCTTTTTTTTTTTGCGATTGCATATTTGTGCACTCGGCGTAAAAGAATCGTTTCATCACTACAGACGCACGAAACACATGCGTGTGTAAGAATATTGCGCATCGCGCAACAAAGAAATCCCACGTTTTACGGGTCATACGTTTCGCGCGTCTGTAGTAATGGAACGATATTTTCACGTCAAATGTACAAGTGTGCTATTACAAGAAGAAGAACATCTGGTCCTCGTGGTAAGAACATTGGAAACTCTACCAAAGAAAAGTTCCTTGATATCCAAGTGTCTCGAAGATATTTACCCCATTAGAACATTTTATTGAAATCTATAGTCGTAGAATCTATTAACTCATTCACTGACAGAGAGAGAGAGTCTTTTGACCTCGAGACAATTCCACATTTTCATTTGCCATAAATGCATAAATATCCGCAATTTAATTATCATCGTCGAAAAGAATTAAGAAGACCGTATAACTGTGCAAGAAACAAAACTGAACAAATTGGATTTACACGAAAATATGCACTGAGCTTATATGTATGTATATGTCTTCAACAAGGACGGCCATTGTTTGAAAAATGATAATGCAAAGGAAAAAGTGCAAAATAAAATTCCTACATTTAAAGTCGGTCAAACTGTGTAGTGTTTTGGGGATGCATGGTAGCATCTGGCTTGGTAATTTACATTTTATTGAATGAAATATGGATAAGCGGATGTATGTGGATATTCTGATGAATAATGTGAAAGAAAGTGGAAAAAATGTAGATATTTTACATTTATTTCACGGGTAACAATAAAGCAACTCAAAGCACAAATGTGAAGAGTTTTGCAAAAGGGAGTTTAGAATAAAGTCTTTTAAAAACAAAATTCTAAAGCCCTTTTTAAAAAGAACCCTTTGTAGTTTGTCCTATCCACCTGACTTACCTAAACATAATTATATTGCGTGAAGTACAAACCTTAGAGTAGAACTACTCTCGGTGCCCCTCATAATCATCACGACTAATGCGAAAGTAAGATAATAAACAAAATTGCTTAAATGAGAAGCAGGCGTCTGAGTACAAAGTCTAAGTAGTTTCTCCGCAACGCTCTAATTAAGCCGAAATTAGAAGCAAAAATACATTTACCAAGGAAATTAAAGAGCACGCACTCAAGCCTTGATGCTCCCCTTATTTACTAATTGCATAGTTTGCAAGCATGCCGATGAGAAGGTGAAGATGAAAACAGAACAAAGAGTTTGTTTAAATATTTCACTTATCTCTTAATTGTATCTTTTCAGTGAAATATTTTAATTTTAGATTTTTCACATCAAGTACCTACTCTACTTTTTTCTATACTCAGAGTACCACAGAAAAATAACATTCGATCTTTCTTTTTTAACAGATGTATCGAAAATTTAGCAGTATAATATTATTGATTCGACATTTGCTGATTGTTAAACATATGCCAAGTTTAGTATAATTTGAATTAGAAAATGTAGAACATGTTTATGATCATAATTTTTAATTTACATTGCACCTTATCGACCTTTCGACTCTTCATTTCGAGTCTTTTTCAAGTATCACTAAGAAAAATTAATCGCAAAGTGTTTTCCACTGACAAGAGAACTTTTACTTGATGTATGTGGTTGGGGGTACAAAAGACTTTCTCGTAGAATTCTCAATACAGTTTCTCGTGCTAAATCTTGGGGTTTCTTCGACTTGTGTAATTACTTTCTCTTCAATTGCAGGTGTTCGAATCTGTCTCTTTCACCCGGATTAATTGTACCGGATAAGAAAGATTCAGTTTCTCTGAGCCGACTATGGACTGAACTAAATGTATTTTTACCAGAACATACCGTTTGAAGAAAGGTTTCTTTGATAGAGTCGCTGAGCATTTTATAATTCTCGTCAACTCGACAACTGTACGAATTCGAGAAAATGTTATGTCTAGCAAAATTTAAACCGTGTTCCGTTTACGGAATCGACAGGCGTGAACGCCTTTCGTGAAATTCTGTCCTAAAAACGAGAGGAGAAGAGAATTGAACTGGAGAAATACTGTATTTTGTATAGATTTCTGGAGAAATGTAAATCATATCGAGATCCTGATATGAAATTGAATTTAACGCAGAATCTACTGTTATTTCAGTTGTTCATACACACGATACTAAATGAATTTACTTTTAATTAAGTACTTTATGATTTAAAGGGGCTGGTATTTCGTACACGTTAGGAACGTTTGTGTATATAAGATAAAAAATTAGTGCTTTAAGTCTTGGGCAATGTGAAATAGAATAGTTCTTACTATAGTAAATAATAACTCTTAATAATTTAAACTATGAAGAGATCAAAATTAATTCATGAATGGAAACTCGCCATGGGATAATTTCCACCATATTTTTTGGCTACCATAGCATATTTTTCAAATAAAGTCTAATTCCAAAAAAATGTATATTCAAGAGTGTTAATATTCTACTCGTTGTAGATTACTATAGTGTACCAACTTTATATGGTAAGAGAAAGAGGCGAAGTAATAATTGAATAGGGAAAGACTACAGAGGAAGAAATATATCCTATTCCGGGTTCGCTAATGGATAAATCAGTAAGGCTATTCGGCAGACTCTTCCTTGGACAAGAAGACATTTGTTGATCGATCGATGCCTGTCTAAAAGCCGATGGTCTGTCGAGTACTTGCGGGAAAGAAATCGGTTTTATGGCCATTTAGTGACTAGTGTGATAGTTAACGTCCCATTTTTAAGGTGTGCCTCGTAAGAGTGGTCCTGAGGTTTACCACGAGTTAAAAAGACTGCCATCGACTCCACCTGAATCTCTTGTACATAATTCAATGAAAACTCGAAAAGCATAGCAACAAAATATAAATACAGTCACTATTGTACAACAAAATAAAGCGGTGACACGTTTAATTAGAACTTCTTAATATTTATACAATTTGTGGATGTTAGATGCAATATTAAAATATGTCAAAGAAGAAACATGTTGCCTTGACTGTTACTACTGAGTTTTCGTGTAGTATGTACGTGATGCATATACACAGTCCAAAACATGAAACATTTCTCGGTCGTTTCCTTCTCAAGGAATATCGGTGCCAGACGGTTAGAAGGAAAAGAAACTTCGTTCATATGGGAGAGAATGCATCGAACAGATGCATGTATACCAATTCATATGAAACATGGCACACTGTTACAAGTTTATGCGCGTCATTTTTATCCCTAGTTATTAGACTAACTGACGAATAATGTACCTATTTGGCAAGTTTTTCTGGTCGACGTGAATGGTCTCTTTATCGTTCTTGACAGAATTTAGGCTTTATCACTTAGTAAACGATCGCACAAGTAGTACACTATACACAAAGCAAACAACAAAGCATTCATTCTAATGCTTTGAATTATTTATTATTCCAAATAGAGGATGTATATTTGAAAAATACCGAGGCTTTGCGGTACAGTTTTTTGTTTATAGTAGACTCTGGCCTTTGTTAAAATTCTAGTCGCATGCACCTTTGTCATGTGTCACGATTCTTTTACCTTCATAAGTGGTTCGAAGCGGTCGTCGAGAAATGCACTCTTTTCTGAGATGCGCCAAGAATGGTAATTGATCGACATGCTTCGCATCTTCAAACCGACAAAGAAGCGGCAGCTATAAAGAGGTCAAGAGAGGAACAGACAAGATTGCAAAAATGCAATATGTGATTATCCCCTATAAACGTTGTAATTGGTATTCGACAATATCCAATATTGAAATTACACTATTACATTATTATTTATGTTTTCTGTTTCAGGTGAGTAGCAGTTTTAAAATTCAGATTGACTTACAAAAAAAAAAAAAAAATAGAATTGTGAGTACTTTTATACTGCACATCGCGAATCGTTTCAATTTTTTTTATTTTTTTTTATTTATTTTAAGCATTTAAACCCTTCTGGGTTTATTTTGCTTTACAGGAATAATACAATTGAATACCATAGTATATGTATAATACGTTAGTAATACCATAAGGATACAATATAATACAAGTAAATAAAATAACAAGGTCCGTCAACACTAAATGTGTAAATTACAATTTTTGAAAAAGGAATTGATACTTATACAAGCTTTAACATTAGGCTTCGCTATGAGTGTGTCTATATTAAGAGGTAGTTGAAGGCCCATACTAAGTAGGGAATTCGTTTGTTTACGTCTTTGTGCATTGAAAAATGCCTTCGTTTAATTTATCCAGCGCAAAAAGATAATGTACGTGTAGGTACTTACGGCAAGAGGTAGACGAATAATTTAGATTATAAAACCAAAAGAATAACTAGGAACAAATTATGTAGTAGATGAACGAAGTGATATCTCACTAAAAATTTTCGAATTTTTCGTTGAACTCAATATTAATGTAAACCAAGAGGGAACTTTACTTCTAATTTTATTGCTTCTCGTTTCCTATTCTCTTTCCGTCTAATGGAAATACGTCTTCCTGTCGATGGAAATATCGGGTGTATAGAACGGAATGTTAGAGAAATGTCAATGTGATTACCAGTCACTGTAGTGGAAGCTCCGAGACACGCATATTTAGAGGGCATTGGAGTGAGCGTGAATCGGCGAGGAATAAGTCGACTGAGAATTCTGTCTGTGGGAATGGAAAGGCGAAAACGAGGAACATGTTTGAAGGAAATGCTTGCAGAGAGAGGTGGCTCTTTAAGGGTTCGCAGCTGTATCTGAAAAATCGAACTGTTTGGAGGCAACTCTAGGGACTGTAAAAGGGCAAAAAAATCCATTAGTCATCGGATGAAATTTCTCAGAACAATAGATCTTTCCAAGTTTTCTCATTTTTTATATTTATTCTCCAAACGTGATGAAACATCCGGAGTAGTTTGAATGAGCGTCTTCTCTATTTGAACAAGGCTGAAATTTTGTTACGCTTCTGACAAATATAAAAGTAGAACTTTTCTTTTTTATGACTACATCAAACAAGAAAACAAATGAATATTACTTGAGAATTCTCAAGAACGATGAAGGGGTCATTGTCTCGAGGAATTTTTATATCCTACGAGGTAACTTTACCAGTAAAAGTACAGATGTAGTATACGATGAATTGCTTGCTACTTCACTGCCAGCCTTCTAAACGCCTAGAATTGTTTTACGTTTTCTTTTGTAAATATTTCATTTTCACAGATAATTATAGAATTTTGTTTCGCGTTTTAGTATTTTTATTGCAAAACTAAAATACAAGTAGTCTTTCGAATTTACACCTATATGTTGGTATTATGAAAATATTTCTCCACGCTCTTCTATAATAGATAAATAGAAAAAGTACAGCTCGGATCCTTTATTCGTGCTATCCTTTGTTCGATGTTCAATCGAAAGTGTATCATTAACTTCCCTTCGTCGACATCTGAGCATCCCACTAATCATCGGTGAATTGCAGCTGTTTGTCGGGTCGGTAAGCACCGACGATGGGCTCAATGGAAATTGTTTGCGAAATGGCAACAGATAGAGGATACATCCGTTGCGCTGCCTTCGACGCTAACGTAGCTCTCAGCATCGCGTCCATATTTTATTCATGCGGCTGTCGGCGAATGTGAGAGGGAGGAAAGGGGTCGAAAGTCCTCGCCTTTACATTTTGTTCAATGTCCGCCGCGATAGAGGCCAAAGAGAAGAGCCGATCATTGTCTTGCAGAGCAGCAGGCAGCTCGGTAGATACGGGTTGCGCAATATCATCAATCAACCCGACTTTCGGCATCGACGGACAACAATGAGAATGGTGTCACGTGATCTGTGAAACCGTCGATCCAGAATGATCGATTTCTTCCATTTCCAGAATTCGGAAGTAACGCGATCCGCGATTTAGATCGCTCCTCAAGTGTTGCGATGTTATCTTAAACCCACTAATTCTTTGTTTGTGTAATGCTTGACATTGCATCAACTGCACTCAAAGGGAGAGCCTCAAGACGAACGTTGAAAGTAACATTTTATTCATAAATTTATTATGAGCAGACGATTCAATGACACTATTTGAATGCAATTGAAATTACAGAAATAAATTTTTCTATGACCATTATCGGTGATTTTACGCAAAATGGAGGACGTTCTCTCGTGCCTCATTTTTTGGGACGTAAATTTTCGTGACGTCAAATGCTAGATGAGATTATCTTAGAATAAAAATTCAAAAAAAAAAAAAAAAATCTGGTGAAAAAATAAAAATTCGTAAAACTACAACCTATACAAAAGTATTTAATACTACTTTTTAGTATTACTTTACTACATGAAAAATGTAATAATAATAATAATAATAATAATAATAATAATAATAAACATGCATAGATAACACTTAAGTGATTTAAGAGCTGAAATGGAGGCTCCAATATAAGTTTAATTATTCCTGATTACAATGGTAAAGTAATCTTGAAATCTGAATTTTATCGCAGTAAATTCAAATAGCGTACCGGACGTAGTACTTTATTTTTATTTCCGTCAGAACACAGAGATGTCATGCAGATTTCTTGAAGTTCAAAGGGACTAAAACAGGGAAAAAAAGAATTATGCGTCGCGGGAATTGTTGGGAGGTTGGTCGTCCTGAATAACGTGCGTGAGCCGTTTTTGTTCGTCTGCGTTGCTTCAATCGTTTAACAAAAGCTTCATAAAAGAGAAGTAAACTGATACGGCAGCTTCTGCGGATGACACGTAACTAGTTTTTGTCGCGAGCACTCTTATATGCATAGAAACGTTTCCGCGTTTTCATTAAAGAATCCTATGCATCTCTGAAGACCTCCTGGGCAAAATCTGACAAGTTTCATGCATCACCGGTTTCTTATAATTCCTCTTCCACGTTACACAGGGTACGTTTGAACACATGGAAGACCCAAATTGCAATTTGATGTCAGTAGTTTGGTAAGAAACTTCCCACGTTCCCTTTCTAGTACAGAAATAAATATTCTGGTAAAAGTTTAGAAATATGTCTTTGCTGAAGTTTGTACAATTTATGAGCCCAGTTCTCATTTTTATACGATCGCACATGAAAAAGAACTGTGAATTTAAAAAAATGTTGTCACGAGGGTTCTGTTATTTAAACGAAGTTTTGTGTCGAACGTACTACATCTGGATGGTTGATAGTGACTATTGTTTACTACTTTAACAATATTATCTGATGAATTTAATCATTTTCGTTGAGATGTCATCCGTACATTGTTTTGTAAAGGGTGAGGCATTTAAATCAGTCTACATGAATAATTCGCTTACTTTTAGCGATAGAAAAAAAAGGGTTGAACAAGAGTTGTTTGATTTCGAGGGACACGTAACGTAACGAGATATGAAGATCGATCCTGTTTTGACAGTTGTAGTATTAGATTGTCCCGTTATTTCTTCACTGGAAATAAACCTTGGATAAACGAATGTTTTTAAGCTCCCTGAAAAAGAGAAATCAAGTGGATTTAGATCTGGAAAACTATCAAGCCAGGAAATAGGCCCTGCAGGACCTATCTATCTGATAGAAAATCGTTCATTCAAGAACTGTCTGGCTGCTCGAGTGAAATGTGTCGGTGCCCACTCATGCATAAATCACATGTGACAGACAACATCTAATGGAACTTTTCTCAATGGTTCGCATAATTGACTGCTCTGGAAATTGACACAAGATTGACTTGGATCCTTAGTTCTATATTACGGATATCGTATTCTTTAATTTATCCTTCGGTAAAATAAAAATAAAAATGTTTCTTGTTGACCTTCTTTCAATTTGTCTTTGCATGGAAAAATTGCTAATATTTCTATAAGTTCGTTAATTGTTTTTGTATTTTTTAAATATTCTTTTATTTGAAAGCGGACTTGTGTACCGATTGACTTCTGATGGTTCGATAAATACGTTTCTATGAACTTCATTAACAGTCAGCCGTATCTCTTATCTACTTTCCTCCTCAACCGTTCCTAAAGACACTTGCATTAAAGTTAATCGATATCCCATCTAGACAAAACGTCGCTTCCTTCCTGAGACTTTAATAGTAATAGCTCTTTCACGCGATGGTTGGGTGCTTGAACGATCTTTCAAACGATTTCAATCCCATCATCGCTTCATGAATATTGCCCTTTGAAATATTCTCTCAATTTTCCATTACGTTAATCCAAAAACGATGAAGCATCAAACGTCATTCTTTGCCTCCACTTTTCGTCAATTTTATGGAAATAAGGTACACTTCTTATTCATGCCACGAGAAAAGTGTCAGAAATTATCGTTTACTTAAGTATACCAAAATAATATCTAGCCAGTGCTTGTTTGCTTGAGCCATGTATCTCACTTCGACATTTCTGTCAAAGACAATGGCAGGGCTACGCAATACATCGGGTGTCAATGTTAGATTTGCTAACAGGTAACGTAGCAATAGCTCAATGAATGACAGTGGAGTAGCTGAAGGCAGTGGAGAGTAGCAATGGCGAAATCAGTACACATTCGTAAGATATATATGCAATGACAAAGGCAATGCTAATGTCAATAGAAAGGCCATTGAGCAATTCGTAATACACGTGTGATTGCATTATTACCTCAAAACGTCCGTTGGAATCACAATGGCAATGTAATATAGCAATACTTAATAGCATTGGCAATACCAATAGCAACTTAACTATCATTATTTATTAACTACGTGCACATCTATTCAATTATAAAGGATCTTCCAAAAGGTTTTGTGAGCTTTATAAATTTCATTTTTAATCAAACACAAATGGTGCGGAATGTATTCGATTTTCTTTTTTACTTTTGAATATAGAAGATTAAAATTAAACATGGAAGATGATCTCGTTATAAATACCCACTATGTAAATGTGAAATTCTAAGTTACCTTTTAGGGAAGCCTTTATTTATTCATTATAAATATTTTAATATCGCATATAAGAAGCTAGGAAGTGGATCATTATAGTCAACGCAATAGTTGTAGTGCCAAACATCATATTACGCGTATCTAACCTACTTGTCACATATTACAAAAGTTTCTCATCGCGAAACTATGTGCTGCGCATCGCTGAAATACTAAATAGCGCGGTTGTACCACAAAAATATCACCAAAATACATGTCCGTATACGCATACCAGGCACATTACATAAAGTAAAACACGCAGATTGTACGCATCTCGTAGAACATGCCATTCACGCATCCCAGGCTTGCAGAGAAATGCTACATGCATACCACGCTCGTGCACGTTACGAAAACACGATAAATCGAACCATAAATTCGTAAAAATTAATAACATTACGCATAAATGATGCAAAGAAATACTAAACTGTGGTCAAATTATAATACTATGTGAATTGTTTCAATTGTTCGTGAGTATGGTGACACTAGTTTTGTGTTATTCATTTGCAATTGTTATAGGTTCAAATCTCTTTACTAAATGATGCACACACAGCCACATTAATTATATGAATGTATCGTGCACAGACATGTATCATGTAGAAGCATTAAATAAATTTATATATTTGTTCCTTTTTAATTGTAAACTTATATAATTATAAAATTTAGTTATCCTGTGTTGGCATCGTTTCCCAGTCATTTAACTAAGGAGTTTTATTAAGGCATTCGATGGCCATTAGTAATGACGTCCATTTTTTTTTTTTAATTCAAAATAATGCCTAGATCTTGCATTTCCGTCTCGATTTCACTAACGTGTCAGAGTTATACTGTCCTCCAAAATTAAGAGCTAATGTAAAGCGGAATGCTAACAAAGGAGTCTGTGTATGCGTATCCTGGGCGTAAACAAGGGACGTGTTGCACGCTCGACGTATATTTTGCTGCTGGCAAAACTAGATCTGTGACGGACATTGCATCGTCCTGTACACATAGAATGTGTGCCCACGTAGTTCATGCATATGTTGCCACGTAACAGGCGCTACTGTTGGAATTAAGGAGAGAAAACTAGAGATGTGGATGAGTTCATTGCAGACAGTTCACTTGCTGTAGTAATTACTGGAACTAGACAGACTTCGATCTTTATTGTAATTCAAGTTAACACAACGAGTTTGGCGAGATCATGTTCACAAATTAAACATAAAAAGATACTTTACGTGAAGTATACGAATATTTATGTCGAATTAGAATGACAAATACATAATCTTTCATTAGAACGTTTTAGATGACTTTTATTACGATTTGTTCAAATTATTATGTGTCAGTCTTTCAATACACGTTCAAACATGTGCTACCAAAGCGAATGCTGGTGGAGGAAGAAAACAGGATGATAACGAAAAACGCGCATAAAAATGCCGAGGAAAATATTATCGAAGGCAACGTATTTTCAGAATAACTTATATATGCACTTCGATATTTCAGGAGGTGAATCGACTATATAAAACAGGCAACAAGACCAAAGATTATATTCACCATAGCTTTTAGGTAAAAAAAAGATTGAAGGTAACGCTAGAAATGCCTGTGTCATGTTTCGGCATACTCTACTAAACATTTTAACATTTACAGCAGCATTTTTATAAATCTGTCAGGTTAATTTTTAAACAATTTTGTATTTTTCATAGCCGTCACCAAATTTAGACCACTTAAAATATATATTATTATACGTTTAAGGAATACTAATTGCAAGACAAAGAAGAAGTTAGTCATTTTAAATATTACCAAATAGTTTAATCCGTGTATTTAAATAGACACAAACAAAATTAAGAAGTAACCACAAATGTAACATGCATAATTAGTTCAATTATGAAACCTGATTTCTTAGAAGAATCTGACGAGATTTTACGTTGGTCTTAAATTCTGTTTGGTGGCCAAAGCAAATCTGGGAAAGGAAGATTCTTAGTATATTTTCTGAGAAACAATTCGCGGAATGTTCTTCCTGGAAACTAGTGAGGTCGCTTGAGAATGCGCACTCGTTGTGGATGATAAGGATAAAGCAGCTGCTCACGCAAGTTACGCCACATCGCGAAATTCTCCAGTACACGGGTATTGTTCCAGAGTTTCGAGCTTACCATTAGATTTACAGTAACTTTGTTAAGAATAGCCTCCTATAGTCGGGGTGCGAGCATGCTTCTTGGTCGGTCACGACCATTTACCCTCGTGTCACATCGAGGAAAACCCTCAAGCGTCCTGAATCTTATTACATGAAAAAGTCCTTCCTGCAGGAGATTATGTAAATAAGATAAATAGTGTTTTTATACAGTAGAACCCTATTTCTCTGAAAAAATCGTCAATGCTTGATTTGGTGTACTTTTAAAAAACTTCTATTATCTACTATCTATAATTAGTAGAAATTTTCAACCTATTCGCAAAACTAAATAAATTTATCACTTGTTAACCACACGAGCACTATTTCTCATTTCTCAACAGTATCGAAGGTATATTCTAAATTACTCAACTAAATTGACATCCGTTAGAAGCTACATATTTATGCGCAGATCCAATAATAAAAGGATACGTTTTATTGAAAAGTATCTTCATTAAAGCAGTGCCGAGTACGATGAAGTTTCGCGTAGAAACATGAGAGAATTGTTCTATCGTTTCAGTATTCATGAATCGATCTCCCAGTGTCACGGATTGGGGCAACAAAGACGAAATATATGGAAGAAGTTGAAAAATAAATAGTAGTTTAGCCGTCAATATCCAATTGTGGCACGAAACTGTATTTCACGACAGCTCGGTATAAAATAACGAATGCTTCGACCGTTCGTTCGCTAGGGAAATTTATTTAAACGAATCCATTCAATAACGACATCCCCAACCAAACCATCGGCATTTTTCTCTTTCGGTTTCTCACTCCCCTTGTTAACCGACCCCGACACTCGACCCATTAATTTTTCAACCAGTCAGCAATCTACCGCTACTTCCTCTTCCTCCTTTCCATCTTTCTTCAGCTATTCGTCCCTTTCGAGAGCGTTCATCCCCGGTTCGTGTCCTCGAATACCACTTAACCGGTCACCGGGCTGTTAAGCATGAATAAAATCATCATCGGTAAAGTGATAGGTCGATCGATTCGTTATCAAGCATCCTTTCACGTAGGGTCGTGGAAAAAGTTCAAAGACCTTACCGAGCAATATTTTGCCCTGTATTGCGATCATTAAATTTCGCAGCGAGCCATTTGTATGTAGAATGGGTGACAAAATTATAATGAACATTTTCGGTGGTAACGTGATTTCAAAATAATAATAAATTCTTGTACGAGAATGTGAAAATATCTGTGTGTCAAAATAGTTGATGCTCTTTTGGAAACACTTGGAAGCACAAAGTCGTAGTATGGGTACTTCCAACATCGGAGGAAACCTCTATTTCGTTACTGGACGCTGAAAAAGTGGCGTGAATCTGAAAAGCGTTGAGTTTGAATTTCATTTCGCGAGATCGATTCAGACCGTTTCTGTCACAGCACGGTCCACACTCGAACAAATCACGAGTAATCCGTGTGCGTCATTGAAGGAAGTGATTGGTCTTCCACTGTCCTCACTTTTCAGCCTGAGTATAGAGTTTATTTCAACGCTCTATCGAAGTAGGGGTTCCTTTCATTTAACAGCCTTACAAACGTGCAGACAGTTATGACGAGCAAGAATAGGTGGAAATGGGTTCTTTGAAGATTACAGAGTCTTTGATTTTTTTTGGAGCGGTGTGTGCGTGCGCGCGCGCGCGCGTGTGTGGATTGGTAGTTTAAATTGAAATTATATCTGCTATGACATTCTAAAAATAGGGAAACGAAAGAGCACGCGACGATTGTTTATTACTCGATGAGTACGTATTAGAAAAATATAAGAATTCGTGATGATAAAGAAAATTATTGTGACTAAACAACGTCAAGGATCTTTAACGTCAGTGCCTTTAAAAGAAGTGTCAGAGGGAAAAGCTAAATGTTTTTTTTTTTTTTTATAAGTGCAACGGTGCATGTACATGAAATAGTTGCATTATATTTTTTAATGGATAACCACTATTCCATATTATGTTTACATGAAATAAGACCATATGAAGTGTAAAATAGATTTGTTACAAGTGCAAACAATTACATATTTATAAACAACAACATAAAACAGACTTGCCCTAGTTTAAAAATCAATGCCACATATATCAGCAAGATTTGTTTAACTATTGTTGTACCGTAGCGTATCGATTCATTTTGTACACAATCATGTAGCCTTTATAAAAGCTCTCGTTTCGCCTTTGGTAGGATAGTACATATTCTTTTGTGTTCGCATGATCGCGCATGCGTACAAAGGACGTTTAGAATTCCATCAAGAATAACATCCATTTATAGAACACCGTCGATCAAACGTAGTTCCTACAAAATATAATCTTCGATATTTGGCATGTGTCAAAACGAATTGCACCGTTGTTATACGTGAACCATTAATGACCGTTGCAAATCTCGTGATGCGCGTTTATTACGTTCCTCGACACGTATGAGAATTCCTAGGAGCACATCGCCCTAATTGTGGAAACGACTTCGTTTTCAGATAAGCCAAGCGCAAACGGAATATGGCACGATCTAATTCAGCCCACGTTGGTTAGATTGGGATTAAGAGGTTTGATATTATAATGCAACCGCAACGAAAGGCTTTTCCGTCGTTCAGGAATTCATCGAATGTTGTGCATTGTGCCTAAAATAAAATTCAAATATCTCGCTATTAAATTGATTGTTCACTAATATGTATATCTCTGATCAACTATTTGATGGCAGTACTCGTTCAAGACAAAATTAAAAATTACGGATGAGGGTTTTAGTCAGCATAGTCTTAAAAGTAATAATGGTCTTGATTCTAAGTTCTAACACTATTGATTTATAGAGGAATATGTATGTATTTACAGAGAAATAAAAATATGTGTATGGTATATATATATTTATGTTTTCTATTTTTTTGCTATCATATATATGCTTTTCATATACAGGGTGTCCCAAAAGTTGGGGAGGAACCGAAAACGGGGGGGTAGCTGAGACGATTCTGAACAACAATTTCCTTTGCAAAAATGTCGGATGGGGCTTCGTTAAGGAGATATTAAGAGAAAACCTCGACCAATCAGAGCGCGCGTAGACCGTTCGAGCGGCCGCGGTAGCAAAGGCTACGCGTTAGGCGGCAGCGTCAATGTCCTACGATGCACGACGAGTCACTTGTTCGCGTACAAGCGCGCCCACTTAGCTCGTAGCCTTCGCTACCGCGGCCGCTCCAACGGTCTACGCGCGCTCTGATTGGTCGGGGTTTTCGCTTAATATCTCCTTAACGAAGCCCCATCCGACATTTTTGCAAAGGAAATTGTTGTTCAGAATCGTCTCAGCTACCCCCCATTTCCGGCTCCTCCCCGACTTTTGGGACACTCTGTATAGGCGTATCATGTATGACACAGAAACTAGAATGGTCTATCGGCGCATTAACGAATAATATTCAGTGATTTTAAAAACACGCAGCCAATCGACGCGGTTTAATGTTATATTCATCGTGCGATATCAGTCGGAGATTCAAAATTGTGAAGCTCACGGACGAGCGCTTTCCGTTTATTCACCCGTGTAATATATTCGCATGGAAACTAAAGCGGAAATCGTGGAACAACAACCTCGCACTCAAATTACACGCCGTACTCCGCTCTTAAAAGTGCAAATACAGGATGACCTGTAATTCACGGTACATCTGCGATAGAGACCCATGGCGAAGAAATAAATTCATAATATTTAATACAATATTATTTATACGAAGCTCTGATTTCGAAAAAACGGGGATAAACATTTAAATTCCATTTAATATAATATTGTAAAACGCGTTACTTTTAATTTATTGGTTCATACGACAATTCATGGTTAAATAATTATTAATATAGTCTGTTAGTTAAATGAGAACATTGTGTTCAAAGTTTAGTATATTTGTAGTTAATTTGTTTTATAATTTACACTATTATATTTACTTCATATTGTTGGAAAAGAGGACAATCAAGTTTTCCTTAATTTTAATAAATTGGTATACAGTACATATATCTTCGAATACATTTTTAACTATCTGAAATAATGAAATTGTTAAACCATTCGCATTTATGCTATATAGTTTATAAACTCGAAACATGTTCTTACAGATTACGTTCTGTAATGAAGTTAGTTCAGAAGTCCTAATCTACACCAAATATTACGGTTTTATTAAATACGGTGAATGTTCTAAGATTATTGAACGGTAATATCGGTACTTACATACTGCAAGGGAATAAAGGTACAGGGTCCTGCAGTAATTAGCAAAATGGCATTGAAAGGTTTCGAGAAACGCAAGTAGCTGCTAGAGGTCGGATCTGTGTTTTCAAAGACATTCGAAACTTTCAGAACTGTGAGTTTCGAATCGCTACGAACATTATTTGATAGTAGAAGCTCTTAAAAGTCTTTCTCGAAATTAATATTCTAGATCGAACTTGAAGACATGATTGACCCTGAGAGTCTTGGAACTTTCAATCACTTTTGAACATTTTACATAAATAAATAACTGAATATATAGATTCATAAAGCATGTGTTTAATGCATTCCCATAGCTAGTTTTTCGAAGTGACTGGTGGTGTAGTAATTAAATTTTATGTAAGATTTCATGTAATACAAATTTTAGAATTATGAGATGCATACATTGTACGAGGTATAAGACCATTCTGAATTATTTGGTCGGTAAACGTATGGTTACTCATTGTATTGTGATTTCGAATTGAATGATGAATGAATGAATGGAATATCTATGGAATAATACCATAATTTACTGAATCATATTAATGAATTACCTATATGGTATTCATTAGCGACAATTTTAGCAACACGAAACCATTATTCCTCTTCGACTGTTCACATTTCTCTTACATTTGAAGATTAATATTTTCAGCTAAAGTAGCTTTCATACTCTTTATTTATGTCGATCCATAAATGCATCGTTTAAGCTGATGCTTCGTAAACGTTATCATTTAAATTGTTATTATCTATATCTTGTTATTATCATTATTCCAGTATCAAAGAATCAGTTCAATAGTTCATTATTATGTGGATACTTAAAGGTATTTGGAAAAATTTATTTCTGTACGTCGTTTTCGAAATGAATATCAATCTCCTGCGCAAATTGTTTTAATTACTAACATTTCGCCAATTAATGTCATCGCAGCAACGTAGTTACCCTCCGCGTGAAAGCATCGTCGTTAAATTCACACAGCCTGTAAAGTGTCTTCGCACGTACTTGTGCATCAAGGAACTTATCACATACTTCAAAACTATGGGATACATGAAATTGCAAGAACTATTCGCAAGTTCAGAATATCCTTAATAAAACAAAGGAGACCGACTTTGAACTTTTAATTAAGGATACGGAAAGATAATATTTATACCATAATTTTTGCGTGGAAATTGCAGCTTCAAAGGATAAAGTTTTAATTATGCGAGCTTACCTTATCAGTACTGACACAGCTTCTTTGCTTTGCGTTTATTTCGTTTTCTTTGTACTTTAAACTCCTTTCATCCGTATCAAATATTTGTCAGAGAAAGAACGTATTAAACGTTATAGAATAATAAATAAATTCATCGCTTCTAAGTAAAAGACTGACGAATATTTTTGTTGAAATCTCTATCGTCCCTTTATAGATATTTTATTTATAATACATTTTAGACTGCGAAATAACAATATTGAATAGTGTGTTTAGCGTTTAAGGACATTTTAAATTCTTAGGAAAAAACTTTTGGAGAATGTTTAAAATTGCAGAAGGTACACCAAAAGCAAGTAGGAGGAAAATTATCCCAGCCGGTACTACATGTTCAGTGTTGGTTTTCATATATGTTAATTACTGTGGTCATTACGAACTTTAATTGACAATGATATATGTGCTGCTGGCCATAAAGTATCAGTAATGAGAAGCGACAAATGATTCATTGTCCACTGTAGTCGAGGTTATTAAATGAAAACACTACATACTACACTTTATACATATATTTAAAGCTATTTTAATAAAAGCTATTTTAAAGATTGCAAGTAAAATTCAGATAATTGTTTAAAATGTTTATTGAAAAAATTATTTTAATTCATAAACGAGTAATAATATTCGGTGATATTTATATGTTTCAAAATTCTCTTCTATATCGCAATGTTCCTATTGCGTTTTTTAGTTTCCAATAATTTAATTCCAAAGCAATTGACTGCGTTTGTACTTTTTTTCACGTTTTCTATGACTCATTAGGAAATCTCGAATCCTCTGTAATAACTTTCCTTCGTATATTCCTTCGATATTAATTCAACGGTTGTGTCATTATAACTTTAATCAAGATTATTACCGTGTGCTAATTAGTTCATTAGTCACGTCTAATTTGTAATTCATAAATCTATTTTTAGTTCTAATTAAGCAAACTGCTTACACGCGCGTCAATAAATTAACTTTGTATAATGAGTGCCAACCATGTAAAGTACTATCGACTCTATTCTAAGTAATATTATATTTTGAACGATGAATGATAAAAAATACCGTATGAACATTAATAAACACAGAAACAAATTTGATCCTTCAAAAGAAGTAATATGTCAAAATAAAGGTTTGCACTCTGTTTCTTTCTCTTGAACCGTTTACAACCACGTTACACAAAGTGTGTTATATAATCAGTTACAAATCGAAACCTTAATAACCAGTAAAGATGTTACAAAAGTGATTCTTATTGATTAGTAATGGTTGTCATTAGTTTTTCAAGCCTCAAGATCACCATCAGATTTTAATAAAGAATACTTGCTTCTCTGCACTGTTATAAAAAGCGCAGATATGTTTTTGTTAAACGATTTTCAGATAACCTAACCTTATGAAATTAATTTTTAATACGGCAAGTAATATTTGACAAGGTATTCAATAAAAACCTCCGGAAGGTTTCCTTATAAACAGTTTTATATTCTTCGTTTTGTGCTTGTTCGAACGAGCAGAATAGGAGCATAATTTTAGTGCACGTCCGATAATATTCTGTTCATACCTTCAGGGGCTCTCGGTCTCGCATCCATTACACAATCTTCGACGAAACATCTTAAGGAGAAATACTTATCGGGAAGAAGTGTAGCGACTGCAAATACGTTAGAAGACGTCAGACAAGCATAGTTTGAAGTAGATATCCAATATCGCACTTAAGCTTGTCATCACTGATATAAATCATGTGTCGTCGTGAGGGCGAAATATTAGAGAAGAGTTGTCAAAATCTTAACATTTCATCCTGTGTTTTCTACTTGACACCAATATCATCACCAGTTTGAGTTTCTTATCGTCTTAAAGTTACGATCTCGGTAACTGGTTTCTTAAATTGTACCTGTCAAAAAGATAAACTCTTTTTTTCAAACTATTAATTTGCTTTTTAAGAAGGCCCGATCACCGCTAGGTTCATCCCTTCGCAACCATCTACTAATTCGTCGATTGAGAGACCGAGACAATGAGGGGAGAATTACAGTCGTGGTTCGGAGGAGTTGATTAAGATTCCCGGTACAGGAAACTCGTGAAAAATCGGAAAGTGCTTTCGGTGGACCGAGAAAGAATAAACATCGTTTCACGATGAGATCTGCCCGTTCGAACGGCTAACAGATATATTGATCTCAGTGTGCCCGGCGAGCTCTCGAAATCTCTAAACGCACTTGGGCGAAATTGAATTGCAAGTGACGGCAAACAATTTCCAACGACGGCGGCGGGAAAGAGCCGGATCGCTTTCACGTGCATGGCAAATATATGGACAGTCGTATTGTCCTGATGATCCGCGGTAGTAACGGGTGCAGCATTACTTCGATCGATAGGACAAGTAGGGGGTGTAATAGAATACCGAGCACACGACAAGTACCGGGCCAGTATCAATCAGTACAGAAACGCTCTATCTGTGCGTCATCTATCAGACAGGATATATCGACGTAACTCGAGTAAATTGACGCGGGACGTTGGTTTAGGCCAGCAATTGCCACGTACATTCCAGCAATATGTCGTCCACGTGCAGCAAAGATCATCCACGTTGCTATTCACATATTTCAATGGCTCTGTCGCGTCGCGGTCAACGAATGTTCCGGTTCCAGGTCACGGTAGAGAAGGACACTAGTCAGCTCCGTGGGTCCCTGGATTTTTAAATAAAATGCTCTTTTGTCAAGCATTGTTGGAATATTTCAATACTGCTGCGACGAATAATGGAACACTATTTGATCGATCTCAAAACCTCTCACCGTTGCTCGCTAAAATAAAGATTTTGAAGAACTATTGCGGTTTATCGAATTTTCCTATCTGTTTGTAATGCAGCTGTTGTTAAATTTGAAACTTGAACGTCGCCAACAGTAACTGCTGCTCGTTAACAACTTCTAGGAAGCTAGAAAAATGGTGATTTAATGTCTTCAATAAAGAGATTCTGAAGTAACAGACGTTCCTGGTAATTGAATGTTACCCCCTCACCTTTTCCGCCAACTGCCTCTGCTCATCCGTGAATTCCGACGATGGTAAAGGGTTAAGGAGAAGTTGTAAGACGCCCATACGGATGAGTCATAAGGACGAACCACCTGTTGCCATGGTTACCGTCTCAAGTGCTTTTGTGCAAGTTCCAAATTGTCAAGCCTCAGGAAATAGATCCAACTGAATTCTTATCTGACTATCTAGATGAGTTATTCGACGTTATCTGTGGTTGGAAAATTTGTGTAAATACAAAAACAATTTTAGCTCTTTCTAGTACAGAACAATATTCGTTTCACTGTCTGGGATACAAATAAACAAGACTGCTACTTTTTACCTACATACGATATTAAGGTTGTATTCTAGACTAAAGCGCCAATTTTTAGGTATTCATTTAGATTTTACGATATATTACATATATATCATTCTATTTACATTTCCATTCATATCTCAAGAATGTACTTAATTTTTTTTTGACGAAATTAATGAAAATTAAACGTAATATAAGTGATCTTGCCAAAATGTAGATTTCTTTAAAGTTCTAGACTAGAATACCCTCTAGTCATGGGGATTATGGTCGATATTTCGATTATTACTAATTTTGATAAAAATTTATATAAATTAAAATTTTTCTACTAAGCAAAGTTTAAGTATTGAAGTTGGTGGATTTGTTGATTAGGATGAACGAGCTGCTAATTGCTCATTTGGAGGAACATTCCTGACTAGCAATCAGATGGTTGTTGGGGGAGTCTGTTTGAAGGTCTATTGATTTGGAGCAAGCAAAGTTCTCATGTACCATTAATAAGGACGTTTGCTAGGAACACATATTGGCTCGAGTCCGGTTGGGTCTAAGGCATAATTATATGCGCGTAGAAGACGATTTGACTACTATAATCAAGTAAAAAGTAGAAATCAAGATGAATAAATAATAATTTTGTTTTCTTTTTTATTTAAAAAAAAAATCAGGAAGATGAGTGATACAAAGTGTTCAATATGGCCAGAAAATACGCTTGATAACTACTAACTAACCTTTGGAATATTTGGTTCTAGTATTCTAAGGGGTCCTTGTGATTGATGCAACTAGCAAGCTCTCGAATGTTTGGTTCAAGCATTGTTGCGGATAAACGTAGCTCATATTTCCCCATAATATCGAGTGGTTGAACATTTCTAACAGTAACAAATAACTGGAGTAAACTTAGATTCAACTAAACATGAAGCGAAAAATCAGAGAACTCGGTTTAATTTATTTATAATGAAATTTTGAAATTAAATTTTTATAAGTTAAAATATACTTCAGTTGAACGAAAAATGAATACGGAGCACTTCAATTGTGCTCATAAAATTTCAGTCGTCAGGTTATTTATTTTTCGCTTAAGTCCGTACTTTCTCGTTTAATTTTATTTCCCAGTAGGCCGATTAACGATCGGAATATTGAAATTACTGAATTTCAGTTACGTTGAATTTCCTGTTAATCGCATGAAAGTACGTTTCTTCGGATTTCGTGCTGCTTTCAAAGTAACACTCGATCAACGTGTGAATGGGAGCAATCCGTAAGCTTGTTTCAACGTAGTTTCGCAATCAGTATTCGATTGACAAACTGAGGAATGTACCCATCGTTTAAAACCGGGTCGATGGTCTTGTCAACGAGTTCCAAATACTCGTACCCTTACCGTTATGACATTTGTTACACAGAAATAGAGTTTATGTACCTTGGCAATTCCTGGACGAAGTCAATTATTTATAAACGAATTATGTACGTCGAAACGAACTAAATGATCATTAACAGCAACAAAAGATGTAGGTTTAAAATAAATGTGGTCTGGGGTTACGTGACGGAGGTTGGAATTGGAAATCTGGCATTCATAAAGGGTTTTCTAAAAGAAGCTTTAACAAATTTTTTGTTATCAAACACAAATGGTATTAAACAAATCCAACTTTTTTATTTTAGTGAAAGACAATGTTGTTTAACACGTTGGCAGCCACGTCATCCATATATGGGTGACAGAGCTTTTCGCTAAGGAACTTCAGCAATTCATTTTAAAAGCTAAGTGTTGACGAAATCAAATTGGGATAGAATTCGTAAATTTGTATGAGAATACAAAAATAAGTAATACGACAAATGTTAGATTCTGTAGTCTGTAATCGTTTCGAGACAAAATCTTAGGCCTGAAGACCTTGTCGGATGAATCGGTTTGGCAGCCAACGTGTTAAACAAAATTATAAAGCCCCTTATAAGAAGTCCTTGTAATATAGTATGTAAAATATACAAAATAACAGGTACATGATTGAAATCCTCTAGAGATAGAATAAATTTCTATTCAGGTTCCATCTTATTGTCTATTTCCTATACAAGTATGGATTTGCATGAACTGTCTCATAATTCTTTATGTACAATGGTACATCACTGTTGTATAGAATCGAATAGAATTGAAATGCATTTTCATGCAAATGGTTGACTGTAGAACGGATACAAATGGAGGAATCCGTCAATCCGAGTATGCGACAAACATTTCATCTTAGTAACTGCATCCACTTGGGCGGTGTATTTCGACGAAATTGTTCACTTCCAGTCTTAAGGTCTTTGTAGAGCGATGCTAGTGAAACGGGTCACGGCGTTCCCACATGAGATTTCTTCTTTTTCGAGACAGCGAAGGAGATAGGGAGAAAGAGACTGGCGCGCAGTTGGTCCGCTTTTACATGAGATCTTTTGTACTTAGACGAATGTTATCGGGGAGATTGAATTGATCCTTACGAATCGAGAAAGTGGCGCATCTCACCGGTGCAGCCGTGGAATAAAATGGATGCAACTAACCCATGAGAATCCCAAAGAAAAGAGACAACAGGTATTCGTCCTGTATAGCGTTGACCAACATCGTAGTATCCTTTTCTTCTTTCCCAGAGGAATTCTCGAAAGGCTAGAGCCGAATTAACGGAAACCATAGCCAAGTTTGGGGGAACGCTCTGGAGAATTAGAATTCCAGTAGTTTAGTTTCTGCATTTTCGTTTGCCGTATAGATTCCTCTGTCCCATTTCGTTGGTATAACCTGTCTTTGGTTAAAGATTTATTCTATTAATAGTTGTTTGAAAGTTTACGAAACTTGGAAATACTACGCTGTATCGTTCCGCCAAAAAAAAAGTAGTATAGGTAGCGAGAAAGAGACTGGGTCGCAGTCTCCTTCTAATAACTTGATCAAGGATTGTACATAACATCTATATCATAATTTCGGTGTATAGCGGTCCGTGTAAACATAGTAAATGTCAGTCCTGCTCCCAGAAGCGTTCTGTCTTGGAAATTATCGCCAAAACTGTTTCCAACTTTCGCAGCAGTTATCCGAACATGATTGAGTAACAAATTAACGATGGAACTTGGAGCGAACCATCCTCGAGTCAGTTCGCGGGCTTCCTTATCCGTATTTCTAAATTCTAAGCGATTAGTTCAACTTTTGAAAAAGTTTCTTCAAGCAAAAACCACCCGAACCTTTCGATATTGGCCGGCGGTGAATTCATGAATTTTCATTAAAATCAATTGTTTGAAAGTTGATTCCTCGAGGTATATAAATATTCATACAATGCATTTGAAATATTCGCCGAAAACTTTAGATCGATTCGGTTCACGCAAATGGGAACCGAATGAAAGTATAAGGTAGTAATTTATCATCGTACTGACAATTCAGGGAACGGTAACTGCGCCGTCCGTTTTGCTCTTTGACAGGGTATTATACTAACCGGTGACAAATGAATTCACGTCCGTGGACACGACGGTTCCATCGCCAAAAAACGCTTGTCTCACTCCTCCGGGCAACTTAAATTACGTGTCTGCCACGAATATTTACCACAACTCGTTCCGTTTCTTTACATTTCGTGTGGATCTTCATGCATTGTTCCAGTATCAGGACTTTCACTGATATTCGATTACGAACGAAGTAAGATAATAATCCGAAAATTGATTCTATTTCGAATAAAAGATATGCAAGTATTAGCATGTTACTTGCTAATAAAAAATTGGAATTTGATTTACAGAATGATATTATGTTTCATATTGCGCGAATCAAAAGTGACCGCTACAACAGTTCTCTCTAGTAACCGTCGCTAATAAATCAGTATTTGGTGTTCTTATTTGCCATTTACTATTCGAATAAAATTTTTCCATTCCTGGGTATTCAGACGAATTGTAAGGAATTGAGCTTGTTCAAGTGAGGCTGAACCCCAGAAAGCCTATGAGGAAGCCACTTTCAACAAAGGAAGTGAAGAAAGCTCGCTTACTGATGGGTCGAGAACATGCAGACTGAACGAAAAAAAAAGCGTATAAGAAAAGTAATCTCTTCGAAAAATAATAGATTTCAGGTGTTGGGCCCTGAGGATCTCCAATCTGGTTCCCTCTAGCTCCTTGCATCGTAAATGAACGTAATTAATTTATAATTCGTAGTTATACAGTCAATCCCAAAAGTATTCGTACCTCTTATGTCTATTAAAGGAATTCGTCTAAATTAAATGATAGGTGTTTTTTTGAAATAAAATTTTCATTATAAATGTATATACACGTGTATAGTTTGTTCATTTACATATTTTCGTATTATCAACGTGAATATCATAAATTTTAACATACAAGCTTAATTGAATCTTGACGATGGAATTTACAAACGCACAACTTGTACGGCTTTGCTAATGTTCAAAGTAATTTACTTCCATTCAACAGTGTACCAGAGAAAACAATGGATCTTGGAATTCTGGCTTCCGTATTCTTCAGCATACGGACGTCTGAAGTTGCTGAACAGATTACTTAGTCGTCTGTTAATTACTTCATTTTAAAATTAAATTGGAATATGAACTTTTATATGTGTGACTACAACATTCTATTACAAACGGAAGGAGGGTCGAATAACGGATGACAAATAAAAATTCCATATAATTATTTATTCGCGAGATACATTTGACTGAACAGTTATATAAACATTTAATTGTATAATTCGTAATGCGAGTTTTATTGAACAAATAATGCATCAACAATTATTTATCCTTTATTTGGTATAGGAAATTAGTGTTCAAATAATAAATTTGTCCATCCTTGATACGCGAAAGGATACTTCGAAAAGATGAGTCTTCAATTAGACGGATAACAATGACACGGAAATCTTTTTCTAAGATTTAAAAATTCGTTCAGTTCTTTTTTTAAAATTCATATTTCTTTTCCATATGTGCATAAAATGCATAAATCGCATATTTCCTAAGGCCGAATAGAATGCTGGTCGAGTATAGCAGACAGTGTGGCCACTTTTAATTTGGCACATGTTGAAAAGTATTGAAAACTCAAACGAACAGATGGAAGCAGGAATTTTCTGAAAGTAAAGTCCGACACAGACTCTGCGAATATTAAGTTTCAAAAGCAATAAGGCGGGTCTCAGAACTTCAGAGCAGTATTTCCGTCAGAGTATGTCGTACTTCTTAATTAACTACGATTATCCACTGCAGCAGTTGCAGCGGAGAATGAGTTCCATGTCTTACGGAACTTGTTATACACAAAAGATTTGAAACGTAATATACGGAAATTACGATTCTTCGAATGTAGAGTAATTACTTTATTGTGTTTCACATTTGAAATTCGTTTAAATAATATTATTACACATGCAAATATTATAAAAATTCTGAAAATAAAAGCATTAATTTGCTTTTTATGATGACTACAATTATAATACCGACAACAAATTGATAATAACTAACGAACAGTTACTTTTAGTTATCAGATATTTCTTTTGATTCAATTATTAAATTATACATGGATCTCCATACACCAATGGTCTTAAAAATATGGCACTGCAGTAGTGAACGCAGCAAACCCTTTATCGGAAAAATTAAGAGCTGACAGGTAAGAGAAATGGATGAAAGGAATCTAACTCTGGCATATGTCCAGGTTTCAGCACGTCTACTCCATTCATTATGTGTTCACGTGCAGGACTTTACACGTTAGTCGTTTGTCCTCGAAATTCCTCCCTTTCCTTTTTTATTAATATTAGATGTAGAAGTTAACTCGGCGCATTTTTAAGGTAATTTTGCTAATTATTTATAAAGAAAAACTGTACACATTCTAAGAGAGCACATATAGTTATAAAATCGAATGTCGAAGCAATTTGTGTGTTTCATTACTAAATATGAAGATTAATACTCTAGATTTTCACTCCCAACCCTGTCAAGATTTGTGAATTTATACCAAATTCTTTGTTAAATATTTTATATTTTGCACATTTGCACTGGAATGTCATTCCAGTAAACTGTCCCGAGGGAAATCTTCATGAATGGGTTTCTCCGTCGAGCACATCGCCGACCAATCGGATAAATCTATCCGTTTCACGGCTCATCACTGATCGACTGAACGCAACGAGTAAATCTCCTGCGGATCACATAAGTATTCGTACCTTCTCAAACGTTGACTTGGAACGATCAAAATATTTTTAGGGTAAAATGTAACAAATGTCTTTGTTGATAAAGATATACACTGCGTTAATAGAGCTTTTGATTGATACAAACGTTCTTGAAAAATAACATTGCAACATAACAGAAATATATCAATTGCCTGGTTTATTGCACATACAGTGGCGGACAAAAGGAAGTTCAAAATAGTATTTTGTATTATATAATATTATTTAATTTGTATTATTTAATTCCTATTCTGGGATATCCCCTCACTCCATACGGCATATATACTCCTTTGTTTACACGATTCTATCCAAATGTAAATGTATTATGTGTTGCATTGGCGAGAGTTGATGTTAAGGGATCTCTGTATCCGCCATTTTGAATTTCTAAATTTTGAGTTCAGATTTGGAATCAGCGACCTCAAAACCCCTGTATACCAAATTTTATCAAAATCGATCGTCAGAAAAAATGGATATAAATGTTTCTCTTTCAAAGAACTTTGAGGGATCTTCCAACCAGGAAATACTACAATGTTTACTATTATGTCACGGAATTTAGAGGGGTGTTCCTTCCAAGAAATACTACAATGTTTACTAGTATTTCTCGGAACTGGAACGGCCTTCCAAGGACGCTATATGTGTATATATATATATGTAGGTCACAGCACCTGTCAGTCATTTATAAATGTCTATAAAATAGAAAACTTTGAGGTGTCATAGCTCAGCGTGGAATTGTCCGATTCGATTCTACCAAAATTCAAATTAAAGAGTGGAATTTTTACTATCTAATAAGTAGTTACTATCATTGTTAGATACTCTTAAACAATTGTTTTTTTTTAAATATATAATTATTAAATATTATCCTCATTGTAGCATGTAGCTCAGCGTAGATTCGTCCGATTCGATTCTAAAAAAATTCAAATTAAAGGGTAGAATTTCTATTATCTAATAAGTAGTTACTATCATTGTTAGATACTCTTAAACAATTGTTTTTTTTTAAATATATAATTAGTAAATTCATATTAGTTCATAATTATGAACATTTAAAAAAGTGTTCCGCTAATTTTGTCCAGCAGTTTAGTACGGAACAGGTACTTCTTACTCCACGAATAATGAAAACAAAAGTTTTTTGAGAATCGATAGGATTCTGTAAGTGAAATCTTTTTCACTCACGCACGTTTATGGAGTGGAGAATCGAAAGTCTAAAAACGTTATGGTCACGTCTTTCACGGAAGGGACATGACGATCGTCAGCACTTCAACAAGGTAGGTTCACAAGTCCAGCTTGCTGGCTGGAAAAGTGCCAATCGGTTTGACCTACATTCGTTCGAAATGACAGTAGAGTGAGCGGTACTCGTTAAGAACTCTGATTACCTCGAGAATGCTAAAACTTTTCTCGACTATTCTTGCGATCCGAAGTTCCTTTATCACTCTGATCTGTAGTATTCGACTCAAACATTGTACAACTTTCATCCCTTTGTCTCGTAGCTTCGCTTCAACTTAAAATTGCAAGACAGGTCTTGCATGTGCGATTAGCAAAAAGAACTTTAATAATGGGACACGTGTACGATATTGCTTTATTTCAGCATACGGTTTGTTCGACGATAAAATAGGTCAACTGAATTTATTAAATTTCTTGTCATTCGGTCGTAAATTCCGGATTCAATTTGGGAACTGTTCAATTGCCACAATTTTCAGCAATTCAAATATAGCGATGTTATCAGAGATTCTATCAATTTTTTTAAGTATCCAGGTAAGAAAATCTTTATCTTGATTAATAACAGGTAACACCATAACGAAATAATAATCTCGGTGACACGGGTTTCAAACATTTAAGAAATCGTTATTATTAATCGAAGTTCCAATTCAATTCAATTTTTTGCCAGGAATTTTGCTATTGTAAAAAATATAATTTATCTAAAACTTGGAAAGAACTTATTTAAAACTCGTTTAGGGTATACAGGGTGTTTCATAATATGTAGACGCTTTTTGGATGCTACGGTACTGACACCAGTACAAATCGAAAGGTCATTTACCAATTTTTCGAACTGCTGCTTCGTTATCGAAATATAAGCAGTTGAAACTTGCAGGTGTGAGTGAAAAAGTGAGAAAGCAGATGACAAGGACGAAACGGTTGTACGTTGACGCTACAGCCCAATTGAAATTTAATCCGAGGATAATGCCAAGCTACCTAATGTCAACATTTAGCGAGGATATGTATGTTAATTCAATATCAAAGCGACACGTGAGATAGAATACAAGTTCACATTGTAATTCAAGGCACCGTTATATACATGACTTCCGGAACAACATGACAATAATCAGTTACCCCTGGGATACACCCCTGACGAGCAGGTATGATGTTGACTCTCAAATTAAATATGCGACAGTCACGCAGATCGTCGATCCTTGAATATTAGTTCATAACATGAAGGACATCATGAATTGATATCGTTGAGTGGTTGTAAACTTCAGGTCCTAGGATCTGACATTCAGTCATTCAACTTATTACAAGTACAAGGTGTTCTGTTTAAAGCGAGACAGTCCAACGGAATGAAAGGAATGGAGTTATTAAATAATGTTCCTACAAAAATTATTTGGTACAAAAGGCCAAATTGTGTTGTGCAAATAATCTCTTTTTAAAGACAATTTTCTTTCGTGGTATTATTACAAGCAGAAAGAAAAAACTTTTTGAGTAAACTACATAGAATGAAAAAACAGTTACACTCATCTATTGATCAAAATATCCAGTATGCATGAAAGATTTTATTTGGTGATATACAATAGAATACGGATATACTGATTGATTATTCGCTCCAACGAATGCGCACAAACAAATACAATAGCATTTATTCGAGCAAAGGCAAAAAATTGAATGAAACAAATGTAGTTAAATAGACGCAGGTGTTCATTTTCACAGCACAGCTTTTCGGAAAGAGGTGAAACTGGCTAACACGTGTCGGACACAGAATGCTTAAAAATTAGATTTTTCATCTCTCTGCAGTTTTAACGCCCTAGGGAATAAAATCGACGGGTTAGCCCGAATGCGACAGTGCTATTTGCTGACCCAGAACTGTAGAACCTAAAATGGGGGAACATTCCAGTAGTAGCAAAGATTACACAGCGTGTGAGATAGAAATCATTAACGACGGTACCGAAGAAAATTGAACACGTTCACATGTGATTTGAAATTATAATAATTTGGAACAATATTATCTCAGAGTAATTCATCCATAAGTACATGATAATGTACTTAATTATAGTCAGATAGCATATTTTTGGTACATATTTGTATAATAAATTTTTCTTGAATTAAAATCTAAACGTAAGAGCTTTTAAGATTTATTAAATAAATACAAACGATGTATTCAAAATGATACACAAAAAGATATGTCCTTGCATTTGTCAGATTTCTATGTTAAATATAATTAGTAGAAGAAAGAATGATTAAGTTATCTGCATTTTCTAAATGGTTGTTAACACATTAAAGTAGTGAAAATTGCGATCTTGTTTAAGTTATAATAATAGACAAACAGAACTGACCCTACCAGATCAGAAATTACACGAGAACAGGAATGGTCGTAAAAATAAAGTGGAACGAAAAATTCCAACGAAACGAACATTTTTTAATATTCACACGTACATACAATAGATACGCGTATTCAATAAATACTAAAAGTACTTCGCTTTAATACCTTATTGGAAAGGAGAGTATCGGGTGCAAACATGGGATCTTATATTTCAGGTTTAACTGTAATTAACTGTAAGCATTCTGTTGGTTTCGCTGCCATCGTATTGGAAGCACCCCAATTGCTATTATCGTTTCAGCAAGTATTTTGTACCGCATCACCGGCATCGCTTCCATAGCGGGCCAGAAATTTAACGACGGGTATAATTTCGGAACATCCTGCGAATAGCGATTTTGGCATGGCCAGGCCACAGGTTATACTACCTGTGTAAGTAATGTATTATTCTACCTGTTGCCCGATGGCTTTGCAGCCCATAGCGCAGAGAAAAGGGTTTGAACTCGCTTAAAGCTTCTGCAATCTTGTAGCGGAGCGACAGTTTCATTATTTAAACTTCGCCCTTCCAGTACATTGCTCGTCGTGGCCCTTGCTAAAAGATCCCCCTTAGGAACATAATCTTGACTATTATGCATTAACATTGTCCCGCGCTGCCTAATTTTAACCGAGCTTTTCAGCGCTACTTGAATAATTTATACTTAAAATCTAATTTGTTATACTTAAACTTAATACTTTATACTTAAAATCTAATCTTATACTGAAAATCTAATTTGTTAAATTCGCTATTATTTACACATCGATGTATTTTAATACTAATACACTATTGACACAGTATGCGCATTTTTCACATATTACTTCCTCCTACATTGACTATTATGCAATAATGAATAAAACTGAACCAATAACTACCATTGTTCCTAAATAACTAGAAAATTAAAAATGTAGTTGCACTTAATACATTATTATTGGTAACACGATTAAACTTACAAATTTTATACAAGAACACATTCTTCAAAATAATTCTTCTTGTTGACACTGGCGAAAAAATATTGACGGTTCCAAACGGCCCTGGAACAGTTGATTATTGACTGTTTCGAAATTCAGAAGACATAGGAAGTGCAGAGTAAATAGTTAAGAAACGTGGCAACTTGGTTGAACGTTCGAATTTAGGTCAATTGTGTGCAAGATTTACGACGAAGAAAGATTCGACTTTTAGCTTGCATGTGTCTTTTCCTAGACGTTTTCAGTGGAGAATTCTACTGTAGATACTAACTTACGAATGCTTGAATATTATAAGTGGTTAAGTTTATCTTCTATTGGCAAACACATGTACACAGCAAATATACAAGATATGTAAACTCTTAAACAAGACTGTAACAAATGATTGTGTCAAGTAGTAAAAAATAAACTAGATTGGAGAGATAGGGGTAATAATCTTGCAAAAAAAAAAGATCAAGCATCCTAAGAAACTCAAACTAAGAGTAAAAAAAAAGCAGTGCCAAATAACCTTCAAAAAGAAAAGATTGGAAGAAGTAGTGGAATTCATTTCTGGCACAACCTGGCCATAAATCTTAAAGGCAGTAGTACGAGTCAATGCTTTCTGCGTCTTGTACGTGTAGTTTCAGCTATTAATAGCTCGAATACACAGCTTCAAATATAATTTCGTCACTGTCGATTTTCGTCTTAATTTAATGTGCAGAATTCTTCCCTTTATATTTATTTACGATTTCACATCCTAAGGGAGTGAAGTCAGAGAAGCTCAATCAGATTTGTATCACCAAGAGACACCGAGACGTCTACGAAGGAACCAGATGTAATCTAGATCGCGTCAGGTAGGAAACACTCCAGGGTCTTTAGTTAAAAGACCGGACACCGTTAACCATTCATTAACGGCACCTCAAGGCGTGACGTCATTGGGTGTATTATTTGATATCCCATTCCCTGAACGGCATAACTCAATATTGGCCGGTTCACCGCCATTACGCGGTTCGGCTATTAGGACCTTCGTCCTCGATTATTCTCTAGGCCGTTGCAATTTCGATTCTCGCCTCAATCGTTTGTATCGATCTTCTCTCAAGCAGGAAATACGGTCACTCGATTACCTGCTCGTCACGGTTGACGCTTTTCAGACGTCCATGCTATACATTAACGACTTACACGAAGAGACAATTTCCTCTGTCAAATTAACGAGTAAGTGATATCATTATTAGGGCCCATTCAATCAAATGTCATGTGTGTGCGGTGTCGTTTGAGAATGCGGCGCAACATGGATAGCATAACCTGTTGACCATTCGTACAGGAACTTTTAAAGATTATGTAATGCAAAATATGTATATATGTATAATAAAACAGTAGAAATTATAGGAAAGCTACAAACACTCAGAATTTGAGTTTTCAATTATTAAAATCTTATCCCTATAAAAATTAAACCTAAATAGGAATTTATTTTATTCTGCAAATGTTATAACATGAACTCTACTTTCAATCTTTTTTATATTCTTGCATATTGTTTGCATTTTGTAGTTTCTTGCACATTCAAATTTTCTATAAATGCATCAAGATCCGCTGTTTCGTGGCAATTTCGCGTCGATCGATTGCCCGTCACGATAATTCAACGCGGATTGAATTCCTCGGCCGAGGTTGTAAATCTCGGCCTATCCCTCGGATTTGTTGTCTTACCGCGACGCGTTGTTTCCGTAAATTAATGCGGAAACAACTGTTTCGACAATAACTTGTTTTGACTTTCGAATTGACTATGCAAGTGACTGTTCCACGTATGTTTTCGAAGTTGTCTATTCGACGTTCGTTTTCGAAGTTGTCTATTCGGCGTTCGTTTTCGAAGTTGTATATTCAGCGTTCGTTTTCGAAGTGACGATTCGCTGCCGTCTTGACTCCCGCGATGGTGTCGGAGTCTCAGGTCACACGCTGATTGGTTTTCGCAAAATTGGAAAATTACCAATCAGCGTGTCCCCGTGTGCATTGAGCCCACCCTTCCTAGCTCCCTTAGAGCGTCTTCGTTTAGGAAGGGTGGGAACCTCGGTCGGTAGCGGGAAGATCCCGAAAGTCCGGCGATGCCGGGGCCTTTCCTCCAGGTGAACATGTGGCGTACCGAAAGTACCGTTGGATCCGAACGTGACCGTGCCAAAGCCACCCTTCGGAAAGACCGAGTTTATGACAGGAAAGCGGCCGTTGAACTTTAACGTTATGGTAGGGTCATCGACTAAAATAAATTACTAAAACGACTCGAAATGTCGACTCAAAAACGGCTATTTGACCGTCCCGTCATAAACAGATTTTCGAAATCCTCGACCAAATGGTCCGTGGAACGGAACATCCGCAGTCTACTTATCACATATCGTACTTTCTTAAAGAATTTAATATATTGCCCATAACTTTGAATTAGAATCTTATTCTTCAGAAAATTGTAATGTTTCGATCAATAATTTTCAAAAAAATCATTTCCACAATACGTCAATCTAAACTCGCGGCATAATTTGTCATATACATACGAATAGCTAACTGCAAAAGTGATCTCTCTGAAAAATTTAAATTTCACATGAGAGGCTGGAAACTGAACAGCCCGTGATCAGAGGCACTCAAAATTCTGAATATTTCCATAAATGCACACTGCGTGATTTCAAAAAAGTTTCGCGTCGAATTATCAAGTATTTTAACGAGGATCATCCAACATTTTTATTTTACGTGTGCTGCGTAATTCCACTTTTGGCAGGTGACCAGATGTCGCATAAAGAATATTGAGGTACTTACACATATTACTGAATGACGATTATTTTTTATCCTTAAAGGGATATCCTTATAGTTTTAATACAAAATTGCAAATGCACAAAATAGTTAAACAAAAATAATTGTATGCAGAATTTTATTTCTATGAAAAATTCGCCTGGATTACTCGTGAACGTAACCAAAGGTGAGTCAAGCTCGCGAATCTACGCGAACCCAAAAATTATATAAGCGGTATGCGAAACTGTGCGAACAAGTACTCCGGATGATGAATAGCCGCACGAGATACGAGTTAATGTTGCAAGAAATGTCTACACCCCCTACTGTCCACAAGAATTGATAAATACGGTACGCAGAGGCGTCTAACCACAAAAACCACCGCTATTTCCATTTGCATCGGTTCCATCGCAAAAGCTCGTGTACCTTCCTCAAACGAATATTAAATGTCGAAATACGTACCTCCCCTGCTCATGCCGCAATTTCCTATTATTTTGTAAACGTTTAACGAAAACATTGGGTAGATAGTTTCACCAACCGACACATTACACGTTATTCAAATCTATTTTGTTATTGTTATATTTAGCTACACGAAAACACCAATCATGAAATTTAGATGCGACAAAGCTAGCTTTAATCCGTTATATTAGAAATTTATTATGAAATAACTTACTGTACCTGAAATTGTAGACTACATTTTGTAGTTAATTGTAGGACTACGATTACAATCATACAATGTAATTGTATGATTTTGATTAAATATGCGATTACGACAAACTATAATTATAGTTATACTGACATCGTCCGTGTCAAGAGATTGTGACCGACCTCTGAAGAGCTTCACAGTAGCTGACTTCCGATCTTAGTACAAAGGGTTGAAAACTCGCTGACGCAAGTGCTCCGTATCTAAGAAGCGTTACTCTGAAGGGAACTTTGTTGAATACGCGACTATTAGAGAGTTTAGTCTCATTACGGTTTTGACCCACTTCGTCTACGGTTTCTAAAACTTTTGTTTTATAGTATATTGTCTTAGATGTATTTGTGGTTCATGCTACCATTTAACAAAACAACATTACTAGAACAATTGCAATTCCAATCTGTGACAATAATATATAAATTTGTATGAAGATTTTTACAGTTATACTTGTCCAAAATTATTAAAAATAAAAAATGTAAATTCTCAAAATGTATATTCTTATTACAGTAGGTATTCAAGGACCTGGAAATCCGAGATTCTGGAAAATTGGACTCCAGTTAATCGAGGACCTACTGTATTGTAATGTGAAGTCGCTTCTAGAATCGATCGGTAGTGTCTGCCAAAAGCGTGATAAGACGTGGAATTATTGTTTTAAGTGTCCTCGAGAACTTAGACGCGCTCGGGTACACGTATTAAGGTCTGCTGGAACGTCCTGGAATGTCCTGCTAACCCGTGGGCTTAGAACAGTTCGAGTGACTTAAATGCAAGTTGAATTCACTCAAATGCCCCGGTGCATCGAAGGCCTGAAGCAGTTCGATGAAATCCTAGTTAACGTCAAAACAAGCAGTCCTGGAACCTCTTGGCCCTAGGAGAACTATCTGCTCTCTTCGCTAATTAAAGTCAACTGACATTTCCCGCAAAAATGATTTTCTCAGTGGCGCTGCTGATGGTTATGGATATCCAATTAATTTTTTCTCCGGTGCCGCTCTCGAGGTTTTATTGTCTTCTGTACATCGTGCAGCATTCATTTTTCTTGTTCGTGTTTTGATAAGTTTCTATTTATTACGTGACTGGAACGGTAGATAGTATCGCTATGGTGGTGAAGCATACTTATGTCGTCTCGCAATATAATTTCAGTGGCTTAATTTCGGTACATGAAATGGCATCTGTGTTTATTGAATATTTTGTCACTTAAAGATTGATTTTGTGAATAGACCCCTCACAGCGAAAGGGTTAAAGGTAACAATCTGCGAATTCCTGAAATGGTTGGCGATAAATTCCACGAATCAGCCGCGTCTGTTTCCCACCCAATGTTCGGGGGTGGCTGTTTACGACGTTGTTTACTGAAGTTCACGACACGTGTGTCGTGTATGTGTCGCCATTGCTCAGGCAATTGTTAAGAACTGCCTTCTTTCGAAGCTGTTTCAACTTGTGTCGCAACATTTCTATTTTATTGGGGCTCGGTAAAATGAGATTTGTGTGGATGTATCTATCTGCGAGAAATACTGCTGTCGTAAATAACATATTTAAATTAATAGCGCATGTATGTGCGAATGGTTATCAGAAAATAGAGTCTCAATATTAGAGAAAAAGTAACACGTTAAAAATGATACAAATGATCTGCATTGCAATCGATCCAAATGAAGTTCATTGTGCAGTGTTTTCTACATTAACACGTTTTGAAATCAGCATCCAAAGAAATGCAAAAAGAAAATAGACGAAGGGGATCAAATTATGATCGATAGGAATACTTCCACTCTGTTGTTTTCAAAAGCCAGGAAAGTATAATTAAGCCACCGCGCGACATGCACTGTGAAAGGAATCAAACTCCGCTTGCTTGCGCACTTGTTCCAGTTCCGATTGCATTCCCAGCACGACCAGTGATTGTGTTTTCCCAGAATCTTTTTTTGTTTTTCGGGATTCGAGAATTTCCGTATTTCTTTTTTACTCGCTTCTCGGAATTTGGGAGTCTAGTTCAAAAATTCTCGTAAATAACAGGAAACACAAGAGTTTTCGAAGTAAAGTAATGTTATTTCTGTAGAAATACACATTATTTAATGTCGGACATTAATTTTTAATATCGTCTTATAGATGGAGCTAATGTCTCGTAACTAATGAATTCTATATGTAGAAATCGAAAATTTCTCTTACCTGCAAGAATAACGTTCAGCAATACACGGATACAAATACCCATTACTACTAATCAATCATGAAATAGCAACCTCTGCGGTAAGATAATTAAGTAATGGAGGAATTCTTTACGGGTGGAGAGAATTCATTCTGTTTACACTGAGCATCGCAAAGGCAGTCGCAAACAAGGAGCCTTAAACAAATATTTGTACAGTCAACAGACACAGTTATGCAGTCCATTTCAAGACAACTCAAAGATATTCATGCATACAATGTCTGAGTAAATTCTCTTTCTCACATTGTCACAACAATAAAATTAGTTTTGTACAGAGAAATTCGTTTAATTTTTTAGAATGAATTCAAGATGAGATAGACACATGCAATCTAGGCATAGAATTAAAAAGATACAAAGATAAGATCATCTGTTCATCAGATCATAAATGTCAAGTATTAATTCCATTAAGTGAATGAGTTACTAATGAAATGATGAGTTTGCAATCCCTGATGAAAGCGATCATATAACGATCAAGGTATACGATGTAAGATACACTGCAAATGCAGTATCATCAGAGCTGCTTTGTACATTGTGCAATCAAGGGAAGCACTTTATATACAATATTGAAAGTGTTTCGATATGTTCAGGAACACATGCGTTCCGTATTGATAGTATCCTTGATTATTATGCAAAATTACCAAAACACAAAGGCAGACTCTAAAAGAAAATTCAGTAATGCCGAATACGTTGACATACTTTTTATTTAAGGTACGCGCGATAAAAATGAAACAAAGTTTCCTTCAGACGTTATGCAATCAAGAGGAGCATTACGGATGCAGTTCTGTGGCTTGTCTTGGCGTAGAATTTCTCTGCAAAGTATATGAAGGAACGAATTGTTGTAACGTGTGTTGCATTTACTTATGAAACTACTGCGTCTATCGCTTGCTCGTTAGCTAACAGTCTACGCCACTGTATCGATGTTAACAGAACCATTTTGCGCATTCGGTAGCTCAAGCAATTAATAACGATCGACAATATTTTCCTGTACAGTTTTATTAACGTTAAATGTATGAGAGACATTCTGATACTCTTCTTATTCCATGTTCTCTACTACTTTAAATTCTCTCAGAAGGAGTACAAAATTTTAATTACGAAATTCGAAACGACTAAAAATTCTGTGGAATACAAAATAAAGAAATGTGGTCAATGTAACGTGTTTCGTTAACACTAAATAATTTGTATTATAGGTAAAGTGTCTCACTTGTAATTTGGTCAAATATTAGTCTTGAATATTTAATCATCTTGATGTGAACAAAAAAGAATTAAAAATTCGGAACTAATTTATAACTTGGTAAAGAAATATTAAAGTTATCTATATTATATAAAATTATTAAAAAATTCTTTTAGCATTATCCCTGAAATTACGAGAGACGCCTCCTATAAAGGACTTGGTCCACTTTGAAAGACTGGATTATAAAGTAGGTGATCGTTGTTTGTGTCTGATCCTGTCTATTAATACTGTCTCTCAAGAGTAAAATAGAATGTGTGCCAGGTATTACGGTAATAATGCTGTTTCGGATACCCGCAGTCTTCGTTATTGCACGAAAGGATGTTACCTAAGCTGGTCTGACTGAATTGATTGTTCCATGGTTACTTTATTACGGAGCAAGTGACCAGGGGTTGATAAAACGGATTGTAAATATATGATTTGAGTTTAATTGCTTTCTGCCAAACTGACCGTGACTATTGCTGGGCCGACTGGCTGAACTGACCGATTAAGTGAAAGCCTGATTGGCATTCGTGTGTTCGCTAACTGCTGAATTCTAATTGAACTGTAACTCACGGATGCCTCGGTACTTCCGAATGTCATGATTGTCTGCTGAATTCTAACTACCATTAAGCTAATAAGTTGTGCAGAAGTTATTTTGCTAATTTCAGTGAGCATCATCGATTTGAAAGCCGGAAAAGTCTGATATTTGGAATTAATTGATAATAATATTAGGTTCGTAATAAAATTGTTTGGTGATGTATGAAATGTTTATGCTTTGAAAAATGTTTCGGATAATTAACAAAATATATTTGAATAAATATAATAAATTTGGGAAGCCAAAGAGGACGTTCGATATATAGGGTTGATCACTTAAGACAGATCACTTGAATACATAAACATCCGCAGTTTAGTTACGAAGAAATAGGAGAATTGTTTTCTTAAGTTCAGTGGATGGGAATACTGTGCGAGATATTCAAAGAGAATATAGGTTAACCTAAAAGCTATGTTCAAACAAGGTGTCAGTATTAATAATGTTTGCTTTAGGTAAGCCGATACATGTGTTAAATAATTTACTATGACTATACCGTCTGCCGTGCAGCCAAATTCTGCACAGATAAATTCTGTCCTCACTTGCCCCAGATAACGTGCAATGTAGCTCTTTTAGTTTTCACCCTTTGATGCACTTTTACCTAGCGTGCATTGATGCCATTTGTCGACCAGCTGCATCCACCCTCGTGTAAATATGGCTTACCAAAGGTACTTAAATTTTCACATTGTGTCACCCTTTCACAATCCCGCTCGAGTTACCTTCGACGAAATTTATCTGCCAAACTCGCAATGATTGCTCTCCCAGCGAGCGATGGTTTCGTGTGTACATATTCGAAGCTGTCAATCGTTTCACGTACAAATAATCTCTGATAATAAATTCTAATTATTATCGTCGTGACATCAAACACTAATTGAATACCGCCGTTAGAAAGAGTTTATTATTTAGCATAATGTATATTGCACTATACTAAAAGTAAAACAATCGTTGTAATTTTATTCTGTTGTAATGAGACACCGTCGTCTGGATCGAGACGGGATCCGTGGATTTTTATCAGTCCGACGATTGTTCTACGATAATATATATTTGTAATAAACGTATCTAAATTCAATGACCGTTATTCTCTGCGACTCATTCTCCCACTCTGCGCCCCTACAAATAACCAAAATTAGCAATATATTCCTTATTAAGTGCAGGATCAAACTTCTACTAATTACTATCCAATAGTATGGAATAAACAAAGATGTCCTACCTTCTTAATCATGTACCACAATCTGCTTTGAAGCCGGAACACAGAACTGTGCATTAGTATGTTTGCTGTCCTTGCTGGCTCACTAGATGGCATAGTAAATTCGTCATAATTCAAAGCTGGGAGAGCTGGCATCATGGAAAGCTGGTGTACTCGTTTAATTCCCGTTACTTCTTGTAATTCGGCATTCTCGTTAATCCGACGGTGCTCGAGTCGCATATGTGCCGGATTACCGAGACTATCCCGCACTGTAATTCGCGTATGAAAGCAGTCACAATTTAAAACAGTTTACGGTATTCACTTTGAGATATACGGTATGCATACCTAGTTGATGTGAGTGTAGGACCAAGTTTCCTGTAAAGCGGCAGACGTTTGCATGGAGGGAACATCAGGGGACAACGGAACAACATGAAAGCTTAGCTAAGCTTTATGCAGCTTTGCGTAGCTTTGTGCATCCGCGATTTCCTGAAGACGGGTTATACAGCTTGCGTTAAGCCGAGTGATGTCAAAGATTACTCACCAGCTCCGTACTATACCTTGACCGATCGAATCGATTTCGACCACAGCTCTTCGAAATAGTTTGCAGCTCAATCATTAATTGAATTCCGACAGAGCATCGATTAAACTTCGGAGACGTATAGAATATACGTTTCGACGTGTCAGGGTGTGAAAACGTGCTGCAATATTAATGTTAATCTATCGAGAAGGACGGCAAAGATGAAACTGGCTGCGAAGATGTTACAAGTGAAGAGAGAAAACGCTGGAACCTGGAGATGCGACTTTAAACTAAGACAAAACAGAAGATTTTTGAAAAAGGTAAAGCCCTTGATTAAAATGATCGTTGGATCTGTTAAGTCGACACATCACATGCAAGTTCACCCAGATCTAAACAGTTCTTTAAGAACAGTCGTAGATCTTAGTAGGAGAGATACAAGAATCTTATTCTGAAACTGGCGAGAAGAAGGTACTCATATTCGTCGAAGCAAGGATTCCTTCGCTTATCAAGAGAGAGGAATGAGAAGCTAAAGTAGGCGAATACATGAATGGCTTTGCTAAACGGGTAATACAGCGACGGGTATGACTTTTTCGCGATGCATGATAATTAAACTGCAGATGTTTGTAAAAATTCAAATCTTCATAGATAAAAAAAAAATTGAAATTATTTCTCATTATTAAGTATTTCTCGTAAACGATGTAACATGCACATTACTGTTGATATTGTACATATTTTTGCATTTATGCTCGTTCTCATTTTAACGTACTTCGCGTGGCCCATCGCGTTGACATAAATGGATAAAATCCGCAATCTAATGATAATATTAACGGCAAACCGAGGTGGTATTACGGTATCCGGTGAAGCACCAAGTATGTTCAGTCGTTTTCGTGCTGTTGTTAGGAGCGTACTAATTTATGCGCGGTAAATCGGTCAGCTTCGGTACCATGAAATGTTGCACGATATAAGTTACGTGCATGTAAAGTATCTGTTATGTAAATCGTCCAACGAAATGTCTAAGGTCCACGTGCGCGGTATCTCCGTCTTCTTCAGGCTAGCGTTGAAAATTATAGGCTGTTACTTTGGAGCGGTCTATCCACAGGCGGGACACGCCGTGCAGAGACTGCCACGCGGTTGGAAGATTTGTTGGAGGTGGCGGGCTGTCTTCCTTAGTCGGCCTCCGCGAGAGACAAGTTCGGTCCCCGGTCTCGTCCAGGGTCGAGTTCGTTCGCAGGGCATTCATAAATCTTCGAACTTTAAAGCCAGACTCGCAGTGAGAACATGAGAGACACGACGATACGGGGAGCGATACGAGTAAGTGATGTCAGCGGCCATCGCGCCACTCACCTTATTAAGGTGGGAAGCGATAGTAATGGATCCATCGATATTATTTAAGAGTGCAAAATAAGCGAAGTTTATGATTTTTTCTTTAGGGTAACGTGTGTGACGTGAGGTAATAAATGTTTTTTGGCTGTATTGTATCGTAAATGTATGACAAACAAATATTTTTGTATTCAATTTTTATTCACTCGTGTCTCTGATACACAGGTACGTAGATGTATTAGAATACTAATGCAGACAGAATACTACATGTATTCTTTTTAATTCGATGTTTTAAGAATAAGCGTTATCTGAACAAATTTCATTTTTTCTTACATAGACAAGGAAGAAGGAATAATATTCATATATCAGAGAATGGTAGCGCATATAGTACGACCAAGAAGAAGGCGATTCTACGCGTGAAAACAAAAGAAAGAATAAAATTTCATTGTTACCGCAAGCGCCAAAACGCCTCCATACATGGCTGATTATGTTATTGTTTCTCACTCATTTCCTCCTCCTTTATCGTTTCTATTTCTTGCTTTCTTCTGCTATCTTCTCCTTTGATCGCTTTTCCAATCGCCGACAACACCATTGGAAGACCTACATTGGAAACTATCCGAGAATCCAGAAAGAAGATTGGGAAGAAAGAAAAGTGGCCCATCGCGATGGTCGTGTGGTGGATTTCAGCGTGGAAACTGGTAATATAAAGAGATAGTCGTTCCATAGGATGGGAATAGGTTTTCGAGAAAGGAATAAACCTTACACGACCGTCACGATCGATCGAATATTTCATTCTCCTGGCGTGGACGTAACTGGGATTTATACCATTCAAATGAACAAATCGCACAAGTCTTTCTCTAACTTTGTTACGCACCATTCTTTAGGAATCTACTCACGATACCAATAATGAAAAAAAAAAACAGATATTCACGTCGAAGAAATGATTTTCTATTCTCTTGACGTCATTTCGCCGAATCTAATGTTGCCCTGTAACTGGCAAAGAATAAAATGGAAATAAAATCGATGGCAGACAGTTATACAGTTCTGTGCAGAGTTTGTGATTATTAGATTGCTAAAACAAACGCCACGAATCGGGAGAAATCGATATCGGTAGATAGAAATTGGTTTATTCATGGTTATGACAGGTTTTTGTGGCATTTTTGTAGCCCATCTGCCTCTCCCTTCATCTATGGTTCTCTACCTGAAGAGAAATGCGGTGATTGTTAACAATGACAGATATCTGGTCCTTGTTAAAGAGAATACAGTAATTATCTGACAAGTCTTCTCTGTTAACGAGCACTGCGATAGTCGAGGATCAGAACGAACGACGTAATTTAGACACCTAGTCTGGAACAGATCCATGACAAATTGTCGATTTCATGGATGTCCTTTGTCAGATGTCTACTTCAATTTCACGCGCTATGAACTGCGGGAATTGAACGACTTAAGTTGCAATAAATTGATACACGATACTCCGTTTTCACTATTCAATTGGCGTACACTTTTATGAGTACATATCGCGCACAGAAATACGCTTGATTATCTATGTTAAAACTTTTATTATAAAATTCATTAATAAGTCGTTAATATTTATGCGACCTATTGTAAACTTTAATTCTAAGATATTCATTTTCTCTGTATGATGACACTATCATTGGTTAAAAATATTTAGCCAACATTGAATTGAAAGAAATGGAGAATTACTGCTGCGGATACGAACAAATTTAATTTAGGTAATCCCGATGGTTGGAATTATTACAATCATAATTTAAGAAGAGAATAAAAATGATCGAATCGTCGACAAATGGGTCGTCGGAGACGTCCTTATAGACGGGGTAGCAGTTAAGTTCCACGCGAAGACTGAATTAAAGTTTTCACAGTAGTGGAAACCCATTATTGATTGTATAAAGTTAATCGACGAGCAAATGCGAAAGTATGCTGAGTAAAATTCTGACGGAAATATATTTAAACGTGGTAATGTAGCTGCGCATATTAAAAAGTAGGTTGAAGAGTACTTTTCTACTAAAAAAGGCAATTCTTTTGAAATGTTCAGCAAGATCTCTTGACTTAAACGTAATTAAGAACCCTTGAGAAAAATTTGCATGAGGTTTTTGAATAAAGGAAACGAAATTTCAGAACATAGAATATTTTTAATGTACGTTCTACAATAATAGCAAACAGTTTGTCGAGAAACAAAAAGAATTGTAAGACAATTTACAATCACTTTTTACACTGTCAAGTAATTTGTCTTTAATCTCAGGCCTAACGAAGGCTAATGTGATAACAAATGATCGGTAAAATAATGTTTGTCCTTTTACTGGCTCACGTTTATGCATGATATTTATGCATAATAAATAGACATAGGACATATAATGTGCGTTGACCTTGGTAGTTTTAGTGTCAAGATTGCTTATCATGCAAATAAACATGATCATACCGAATGTATAGCATAGACATATCCTAATTTACTCGAGCAAATTGCATTCGGCACAACCAAACGAATACGCTCGGCTGATCGAAAAAGTATAATTAATTCTCGAGGCAAATGTTACAGTTGGCTAGCAATTTCCTGCTGATGACTCTTCACATCTTTCGTTCCGTTGTGTGCCCCAGATCCACTTCCACGATTTTCATTTCGCCCCGATGAGTTCTCTGAAAGGTAGGGCATCCGTCTCCTCTGTACTTTCTTTTCTTGAATCGTTCGCCTCTCCGACGAAATTGGGACTAAGAGAATATACTTACCTAGTGCACAGTGCGCAAGGTCTTCTACTCCAAGTGTTCTCGAAGATCTTCGCTCTCGCGGTACTTTTACGAGCGCTCTGACCCAAGCTTTATCGTTTGAACATAAGCCTTGTTCTGCCAGTACGAGTGGAGGACACATTTACGGTTCCACGGACACAAATCTTGTTAGTTCTTACACCTTTTCAATTGGTATCTCACAGCATATTCGATTGATATTCAAATTAACACTCGGAGGGCTGTAGTTTCTGACTTTCTCAAAGGACCACCAGCGACTTTTGTTACACACGTATTATACTGGTTATCTATAGTGTTTATTTTCAAACTCAAATTTTCTAGCTAATGTGAAACTATATAATGTAATGTACGTTTCTTTTTTTGGCTTGTTACAGGTACTAACAGAACACAAAATCAACTCGAAGACACACTAACCAACCATAACCTTCGAGTCTACGCACTATGATAATTCTGAGGATTCCACCGCATCGGCTTAAATCGTGAAAGTGATTTGTAAATAACGTATCCCGTAAATGAAAAATCGCGGATTTTATTTTTAATTAACGCACGCTTATTTAAACCACTAACGCACCGTGGGTTCCGGATATCCAATCAGCGGAAACAGTACCTTCAGAATCAATTTAAATACTCTATCTCTGAAGAGAGGAAACAACGTGGTTATACGCAAGAAAGGGTGAGCACGTAACAAAGTCAAAAAAAAAACTCCATTTTCTCTGCGTCCCAATTTCTCGGCGAGTCATTCCGTTCGTAATGAAAATTGAAAGCGGACCAGTTTGCCTTTTGGTATCGCACAGAAACAGGCTAAAATCTCTGCACGCTTATTTTAACACCAGTCTTCTTGTTATTTAGTACCACATTTGAAGAAATACCGATGTAAAATTTCGGTAATCGCCATGAGCTATTAATTAAACAACATTAACAACAAAATTTTCAGATGTAGTGATACAAACATTTAAATTGAAATGATCGAAACTAAATAGAAATGAAGTCTATAGTGAAAGCTATTCAAAATTCATAATCTTTAAAATTGCTGAACGTCTACATATGTTATAATATTGAATTTTAGAATAATACACAAAAGGAATATTATTAATACATTACTTACATAAATATTACGTATAAAGTGATGAAATGTCACACCTTAAATGAATTAATTTTTGTACTTTTCCACTGTATATACCGATGCACTCAAGATTTCTTGGTATTTGACGATCGAGAGATCAGTAACAAAAAAACGAATTTACGAATGAACGATCTAGTATGTCATCGTAGATTTACAAAAAAGTGTGAAATTCTCTTATCTGAATACTTGTGTCCCTTAATTAGTTCATATAACGGAGATTCTACCGTATTTAAATTAAACTGGCTGAAGACTGTTTGAAAAATTTGCATTCGGTGAAATTCGATAAACTTTATTGTTTTTTAGCATCCTGATAGAAACTCAATTTGCTACGGTGGTTCCGACGAAAGCACCCTCTTAAATTGCAATCCTCATAAATTCCTGACTATTCGTGGCGAATTCCGAGAGTGCGAGTGTATTCAGTAGGAAAGTACGCTGCTGGCAGACGTAGAGTACGGAAAAGCAGCAACATTCGCTGACATCACGCGTCTGTGTGCAATCGATCGACTCCAAATCCGTAGTGAAAGATAATGCTGGCAATCCAGAGAAAAAAATAAAAATAAATGGATGGTCGAATTCGTTTTTTACGACGAACGTGCCAAAATGTGCCCAAATCGTTTGAAAATATGGAAATAAGCTCCAACATCGTGGAAAAATAATGTAATTGAGTAAAATCTCTGTAGACTTGTATTTTCCATAGAAAGAATTAAAAAGATATGAAAACTATGACTTGAGGTTTCCCCAATTTCATACAGACAGCAACGTATTACAAAATCAAAGTTGAACAGTGATCGGTTTGGTGTAAAATGTCCTGTAAATCGATTGAAAAGTAAAAATAGGAAAAGACCACAACGAAGGAGAGACGAAATTCATTGCAGGACACTTCGAAGAAGCCTGCGACTGCGTCACCAGGAGATCGCGGAGCCCTCCTCGAAAAGAAGGAGCTCCGCACAAGAAGGGGCACGTAAACGTACCCCTGGGCCCGCCGTGGTGTTGTCCGCCGGGGGTGGCGGTGGCAGCGGGGGTGGAGGTGGGTGCAGACGACGTGACTTGGAACGACGTGAGGGTGGCGGTCGGGGGGCCCCCTGCCTTGCCACCATCAGCTCCTCTGTTGCAGGAGGCGCGGGGGGTTGTGGCCCTGTGGTGGGGCTCCCCTCCTATAAAAAGCGTCAAGGTATCTTCTTCGTCCCCCAAAAAGTTGAAACGTTACATTGCTGGAATTTTTATTCGAGTAATAATCTGTAATGTTTCCAAAATTTTCTGTTGAAATTATTCTTATTATTACTAAAGAACAATTTTTTGTTTAGTTAAACCAATCTGCATGCGTTATTAAATAGTAGTGATTTCAACTTTGCTGTTTGTAATTGGATTCACAAGAAATTATAATATAATGTTCATTTGACTGATTGAAAAAATTAATTACGTGCAATACTAGTACATACACTACTTATTATGAATTTTGAGATCATTTTGTTAATGATTGCTTGTATTATGCAGTATAACAAACAATTTTTAATTTTAAACCAAGCTATAATTAGCTGTTAGTTGCATCCAGTGTGCAGAGATGAGAAGTTGGCTACCAGGTTTGATTGATTCTAGATCTAGAAGATTGTATTGTTACCAGTCAGACTTGCTAGCCTACTTCCTATTTTTACACATTACTAAATCTGCATGGGTATTAATGGCTCAATAACTGTTTTATGCTAAATTCAAACCTGAAACGACTTCAGTTAAATTTAACTTCTTCAACTTATTTAAAACCGTACTAAAATTCAAATTTAACTATTTATGATACCACTTTGATGAATTTGTAGTCGCTGTGGAAATAAAATAATGTTATTTCAGTGTTAGTTCAGTGATCAAAACATAATATTTGTTTAAACATTTCACACCATTGTATATTTTGAATATATTTTACCTATAGAATATTTTATTATCTTCTTTACATGGTGAAATCCACATTAAGTGTATTTCTATTTAATAGTTTTTTTTTTTGGAAACATACAGTTAATAGCCACTGAAATAAATGGATATTAATAAGAGATTATTACTCTAACAAAAATGACCTCATATGTATACGGATACGAAATTTAATAAGCATTTTTTCATTAGCCAGTAGTTCCATAAAGCTTCGTTCGAATCTGCTTTCAATATTAAACGACTAGTGAAAATATCACTTTTTATCTGCAAAATAGTAATTCTACTGAATATCATGTCTTTTCAACATTCGTAAAATTTGGTACATACTACATGTATGAAATTAAATAATAAAAATAGAAACTATGCAAGAATATACCTTACATACACTTTTGTCAATGTGTTAAGGTTATTATTTAATGAAAGTGGTGTTTTGATAATAACGAGGACATTGGATTCGTATGCTGATCGAAATCCACCGAGGCGAAAATGCATATGCATCTCATACATGCACTTTACGTATATTTTAACGACTGTGGATAGCTATAACAATGCTGTTATACATTTTACGTCAAGCGGATTGTTAGAAGGAACATGAAACGTGCAAGTACAGTATGCATAATTCCAACCCACTAAGAAATACGTGAAGGAGTAATAATGGCAATTAATATAATAATTCAAACCGTAATTATGAAATTACTAGTTACTTACTTTTAACAATGTAATAGAACTCCATCCATTGTATTGTATAATTTGTAAAACATCACTTTGTTAGACAAGACCATAAATTGTCTATTCATCACATCCACCGACGGTGGCCTTAGATAGACATCTTATTCCATGTCCTAAACATCTTATTCCATGTCACAGCGTATCTGGGTCACCGTGGTCATTCTACACGTCTGTATCCGACATTTATAGTCAACAAGCCCGGATCTTGATTAGCCAGCTTACATCGTCGAACATGAAGTCACGATATCGCTACATTATCTACTGTTTTTTTTAAGTCTTTAGAACATTTTAGTTAACGTATTGATACTTTTTGTTTCTTGAATTTATCTTTCTTATACTTTCTAATACAAACCAGTCGCGTATTATAGAATGTGTGTGGATAGTATTTAGAATCAATGATGAAAATTATTGAGAAATGTTATTTCACTATTGCTCAGAATAGCATATAATAGCATAAACTAATAACTAGTAGCCGTACTATGATCCAAATGCAATTTATACGTGAAAAGACGGATTTCTTTCGCATTGTGAACATCACTCAGGGGTTTTATAGCTCTTTAGAGTAGAAACAGAAAGACCTTTTCTTGCGACCTACGACTGGGTTAATTTGTACAAAATTTAGGTCGCAATGAAGACGGCATTCGCTCGAAAGCGCACAAAAAATGGGAACTCTTTATGGATTTTTTCTTTCTTCTAAAAGGTGATAATTCTTGTCTTCAACATTGTTCCATTAATGTTAAAGTTACATTTTCACGCCGTTTCATTAAACAATGACAAATATTTATCGCAATATAAGTATTATTTTGCGATTATATACAAAAATTACTACTTTGCTAACTTCCTTCATCGGAATCATAAAAAACAAGAAAAAACCTCGTTTATTCTAATCAGTGGAATTTTCTTCAAGGATCAATGCTAATTAAATTAACCACTAAAACAAAAGCGAAAGTTTTGTTTTGAACAGAACTCTTTTGTCTCTGACTGACACAACTGTCGATGTTACAATATTGTTCCTGTAGAGTTTCTGATAAAGCGTTAAAACAGGTTAGCAAAGTACGTCCTATTGAAAAACACTCGCGTGATTCCAATTAGCCATTACTGGTGAATTGATCTACATTAGCCTTCAATACTCCGTTCTCAACCTCTTGCGGTACTGTATTCACGTTAAGTGCTTTCAATTTAATTCAGTCTCATTGCACCTTTTACCACACTATGAGCGTTAAACCAATGGTAGCTTTCTGTTACCGTAATTGATTCGTTCACTTTTTAAAAATCAATTCCAATCCGATATTACGTAAGAATGTATAAGGCAAATTTGAAGACATTTTTAATTAGAGAAAGCAGAAGCATTGCTAATAATTTTCCAAAAATTGACAAAAATTGTGATATGAGCTTAGAGAACAGAATCACTAGTGAAATTTGTTGAGTTTTATTGGTGAAAATGGTGATTCCAATTTTCGGTAATGCTAATGTTTTATAATATATTCTCTTAAAAATGTCTTCTTTAATAAAAAATTTAAGAACATAACTAAATAAAAAGTCCAGATACATTTGTTACGTTTTACTTTGAAAAGTCATGCACCTTTCCTGACCGAATTTCATCAAATCCCTGTATTTGCTTCGATGTATTTCGATCAACACGGTATTAATAACAATGCTTGGAAAAAGAGTATTACATATAAGCTGCAGCGAATATCTGATAACCAGTGTTGCACAACCTTGTTAGAAAAAATTAAGCTGCTTTATATCTTTAAACTTTTACTATATCGAATTAAGAAAAAAAGGGTTGAAAGTGGAAAAAAAATAATTCCGGAGGTACAGAAATATCTCTATGCAATTTTGAACGCCATGAATTCTTTAAAACCTGTGCCGGAGAAATCTGAAACTAAAACTAAATTACGTGCTGATAGCATTTTAACGCGATTCCCGTGTTCTCGTTAAAAATTCAGTTATTTTCACGTGACGCCACCAAGCACGATCTTCATTCGCGATTTACCCAAAGCACCAATATATCACGACGGATCCTCCCGTTTAAACTCGAGACACCCTAATCTCTCAGTTGCGTTGGCCTAAGTAACTATGTCTGTAACAGAGGTTTTGATAGAAGTTACGTCGGTACCTCGGATCAACATGCACCCGAAATACCTTCCCAAACTATATTTACCGTCCGCTGTTGCGTGCAAGGCCAGGAAACGTTAATGCTGTTCTTCGAGTTTGAGCTAACCGCGGGAAATTGGGGAAAATAAGCTCACTGGGACTAAGAAAACTACCAGCCAAGATGATAATAATACGGTGCCTCTGTTACGTACAATAACGCCGTGCGAATTACTCAACTTGTCAGATGATTCTGCTGAATAACTGAAAACTTATTTCAATGTTATTACTTGTTTTGCTCCTGTATTTTCGAAAATACGAAAGTAAATACTGGGTGCTTCGTTACGAAACACGAGAGGTAAAATTTGTCGGAAACAAGTGCGCTCATTAATCATCAGTAATTTTCTGAACTAACATGTTACTATCTTTCAATGTAATGATGATAAAAGTAATTAAAATTCATGATCGATACTGACACGTTTACAATGAAATGTATTATTTGGATAAATATTTCATATTGTCCCCTACAACTAAAACCATGTATATGCTAGATGGACAACAACCTACATTGTATTGTACGTTCATGACTCAAAACAATATAACCACCACTGACGAAATTAGATTATTAATTTTTCTATATTTGCATTCGGCATAAATGCATAAATATCAACAGCTATAATTCTGACAATTCGAAAACTTCTTAGAAACACCTTTTTAGAAATATATTAAAGAAGCAATAGAAATATCGACAAAAAAAATTCAAATTCAAAAAAAAGGAGTGTCCCCTTAAGCAGTGACAACTCAAACAGTCTTGGTCGTTTTGGGTAAATCGCAAGCCTAATTACTGAACGTCTTCATAGATTACGTGCGAAACCCACGCAAATCGTTAAGAGTCTTCGCGATAAGCATAATTCGGCTTAAAATTCTGAAGGTAGCGGTGCCGCCTGGGGTCGAGGTAGCCGTGGACGTGACAGAGGTCGCGGGGGCGGCGCGAACCTATTCGGTTCAGGCGTCGCCCCCGCGAATTACGCTTCAGGATTGCCAGGCGTAACGCCGGAGCTGCGGGAAGTTGTGAACATCCTTGGCGAGAGGAACCAAGTCGGCACACTCACCGGCGTGGGACCACCGCCTGGAGCCGTGGACAACGACGGCCAGGGGGACGAGGAGGAGGGCACCTCCCCGAAAAGGCCACCGAGACCCCTCTACAGAAGGCTGATTAATTACATTCGACAGGCTTGGACTGGCGTGAAGTTTGCGCTAGGTATTATATCTATGCTTGTGGATGACAGTGACTTGATGTAAATGAGATTTGCATAACGAGGGTGATCGCGTGATTTGCATGCACGAACGCACGATAGATCGAAACTGTTTCGAATCATTAAAATATGAAGTTTGGCTACCGCGATATACGCAAACTTTCGGAGCAGAGGTTTAGATGCTGGAATCTATGATTAAATTGCAGAATAAAGAATTGATGAACTTTACGGTACGACTCTGCTGTAGGTTTTTTTTTTATGAATTTTTATTACATTATTTTGTCATGTTAAATGTAATGGTATTGTTACAGAGCTTCAAATACTATTAAGCAGACCTTAAAAGTTGATTTACTGAACATTATTATTCGACAAACTTTTTTGTTGAAAGCTAAAATTTAGAAACTATGAGAACTAAAATTAAACCATCGTTAAGTAAATCTCTGGTTCGATGTATTATTAGATAGTGTTAGAAAGTGTTAGATCACTTAGTGCACGATTTTGTGTAAGTAATCTAAGAAAGAAACGGTTTATAGTAAGTGTTTTCAGAGATAACTTTAAGTATCTCCAAAGAGCACTTCAATAAGCATAGCGAGTACGGATACTTAGAGAACTGACTGTATATACTAATACAGAAAATTTTCTTCTAAGGTGTACTCTTTGTCTGAATAGGCTGATAGTTAAAGTGTTACTTTCGATTAAATATTATAGACATCATAATAGTCAAACGACACAGATCACAAGGAGATCATATATAAATTTTTCTTCTCTAGATTTATTATCAAATTCTCGTACCTTGGTGGTTTTAAAGAATTGACCCAACAACCTGATTAATTTATCCCACACGGAGCATTAAAATGCACGCCACTGGCGTATGAGAAATTTAAGCGCGGGTATCAAGCAGAATAAACGCCAGGTCGGTTATACGTTTCCCGAAGTTCGTGCCAATTCATTGCATGCTCTATCGTATCCGTGAGCTGCATCCCATTAAGTGGCTGAAACGCATTTTCTTAAAACGTGCGAGTCTCTTGAGCTTCTGTTGCATCGAAGCTAGGGGCCACTCACGTGTTTTACCGCGGATCAATGTTGCATGATTCCTACATGTTTCTTTATACATACGTGTGCACTCGCCACTACTCTACGTGTTCCGAAGGTTATTGTGTCCGACTTATCTTCAATCGGTTCTTTTCCGATACTTCGACGAGTGGCTATCATTGCAGAGAGCTTTCTATTCTCCCTGGCCAGCGTCGTCGTACGATCATCGAGAAAATTTGAGGGAGACACTCTTAAATGTATCGTGTCACATTTAAATTAAACTAATGAAAAATGTATGCCACTGCAGGAATACAACTGTGAATTTGTAAACAGCGTGTAGAATAATTTTCCTAATAACAATCCAAGGTTTCAATTTGTAGAAAAATTTGATTCATTATAAAGATATAAAGTAAAATAAATCGATGTTTTCCATTAAAATAACGGGTGCCGATGACGTTCTTCGCCGTTATATGCAAGGCTTTCCAACCGTACCGAAGGTAACTGAATTCACGAAAACGTTTTCCTGGCTGGAATTCAACGCCTCGTTTAATCGAAACGACTAAACGCATACGTCGATTCCCATCCAAACAACCTGACAATAGGTAGCACGGCATTCGTGGAAAATTCATTTAAACACTAAAGTGTACACGTTCGTGATTGGTAAGTACACGCGTGTCGATTGCACGTGTTTCAGATCGTCGCTCGTGTCAAGGCAGACGCGGATATGTGAATGTTAATTACAACGCCTTTGTACCGTTAGACTAAAACGTTGCTATTACAGATTCAGAGTGAGAATTGTAGAAGCCACTTTGACGGGGTCACACAGTGTAACTATGTGTTACGTTACAAAGGAAATGCGTCGAGCTTGTCATTAATTTCCTATCGGAATTTTAAAAGACCGTTTGATGTATTTAATAATCGAATAACACATTCAGTGATAGCGCGTTATTCTGGTTTGTGGAAGCATGAAATTGAGCAATCTCAAAACTGGGTTAGGTTTATCTTCCTGGATTTTCACTGTGACACACGACGCCTGGGTTAATAGACGTATGCCATAACCTAAGATTGCAACGAATCCCCCGAATCAAATTCTCCCACGTCGTGAGAGAGCATCGACCATACTTCACGCGAATTTCAATTACGAAAGCGCATTCTTTCGTGTTGCTGTATCGCAACGTGGACGAGATTTATGCCATAACCACACCGCAGCTCGCAACACCATTTTTCAATCTCCAAGGAAAAAATCCAGCCACAAACAGTTGTTGCTAAAATTGTCTTACCGTTCTCGTGTCTTTTTTATATATTTTTCTATCGTTTGTTTAGTACTAGAACTACTAAGCTATCCTGGCTATTAATATTAATTATTTTAGATGGTAATAAAGAAGAAACAATGAGTTAATTTTTGAAAAATGTCAAGTACATTAAAGAAAAATGTGTCGTGTGAAACTTCCAATTTCTTAAATGTTTCTTCTGAAATAATATTTGTGTATGTAATTCTAAATTGGCAAAGGAAATATTAAGAAATTTCGTCATTCAATATCGTAAATTCCCATCTATATATCCTGCATCGACAATGCGATTCCTTGAAACGATATGCTTATATTGCTACCAAGAGACCAAGACTATCGCTAGTAGTAACATATCGTCTAGGATCAGACATAACTGTGCTCATAGATAACATTTGGGACAGGTTAGACGATCCTCACGATAGATAACGTAATCGCAAATACGTTTATGTAACATTTTCTAAAGAATATCTTGTTCAATGAAATATACATAATTCTGATATAAATATAATATCTTCAGACTGAACTGATAGGAGTTTAAAAACATGATTTGTTTAATGAATAGGTTAGATATTTCTCACGTAAATGAATATGGAATTTATGGAAATATAGATCAATATCGGTCAAAATGTAATCTAATTAATGATCAACAATTACGATTGCCGTGACACCCATTCAGTGATTAATGATTATGATTACTGAGTAATCAGTGCGCGTGTTTAATGAATAATACAAATATAATCAAAACGTATGTAAGCATCAGGCATGATTAACCTGTTGACCATTACAAGAAGTAATTAATTTTGAATCATGATTCAGTTATGATTGAAACGAAAACATTTCAAACTTTCGTACATTTTTGATATGGACAAATTCTTTATTTGAATAACAACTACTTTGATTTTTCAAATTTTCACTTAAACAAACATGTTAATAAATTGAAAAATATAATACAATGTACCTCGATTCATTCTAATTATACGTACCGAGTTTTACAATAGTATGTATCATATACATAAACATACGAGCGGGAAATTCTGCGACCTACGAAGTTGAATCAGGCGAACTCTATATCGGATAGAAGTTTGTTAATATAGTTAGCTGTACAGCATGTGGAAAATGTAAATAAATTTCGTTCCCACGATTAACAGAAGAATCGTTTATTTTAACTTCGCAGACTCGGAATACGAGGAGGAGCAGACGCCGCGATATAGACCGGATTCTCTGGCGAGCCTTTGTCGAGCAACGAGATTCACCGAGGCCGAGCTGAAGAGAATATATCGTGGCTTCAAGGCAGAATGTCCCACGGGAGTCGTCAGAGAAGAAACTTTCAAGTGCATCTACTCACAGTTCTTTCCGCAAGGTGGTAGGTACATTATAGTATAATATTTTTAAAAGTGTTGCTCCCTTCTCTATTAACGTTGAATCTAAAGCAACGGGCAGCGGGATTGTAAAGCAGGGACAAAGTATTGTTCAGAGCTTGCCGTGTCACTTTAATATTGTATATTTTTCAATTACAAAAGGTATTGTGATCGTAATAAATAATGATAATTTTCATATAAAAGCAAATATACACATACGTGTAAATATCCCTCAGAAAGTTAAGGTGGCTAAAAATGATCAAAGTGCACTCAGAGCAAAATTAAAAAACAGTTATTTCAAGAATAGTTTCAAATACAACATCCGCACCTGTGTTGCCTTTCACTGTTTATTTAAAGTCTGTATGCACATTTCAATTCTCTGTGGTTTACGGTAACACGGAATTGCGTCAAAAAAACATAAGCAACAGAAAAGATGTATGCGTGTAGGTGCGAGAGAACGAAAAATACAAAGCAAGGAAAAACAAAACCGAATAGAGCAAACAGCCTCGCCACGTTGCGTTGAACGTGCATTAATAGTATCCATGGTAACAAATTCCTACGTCAAAATGGACTAGTACTTCATGCATTGCACATCCTCCAGGAGCGTTAGCGATATCGATACCCCTGGAAAAGTGTTTTTGTATCTGTTTCGAGCGTTTTTATATGCTTTAACATCCGTAGGCGAAACACAGGTTGCTGTTAAAAGACTGGTAAAAAAATGTTGCTTTATCTAATATAACGATAAAGAAAATTCAAATCAAATCCAATTCAGTGCGAGTACAATTGGTATCTAATCATTTCTTAAACAAGCGTGGCTGTCTTTTCTTATATAAAAACTTATTTTTGCATTTAATGGCCTCCGTTTTCCTATCTTACTTAGATAAGTTATGTTTGATACATCTCGTAGGTAGAATTTAAACGTTGAAATACTTTTTAGGTAGACGTAAGTACACAAGACAGTCATAGCACTCTGACAGTGCCGATTTTTCTTCGGGAAAGGTTTTATGGGTGAAAGCGACATGTCGTACCGATATCATGATTTGTTTGCTGTTCGCCGTAAGAGGAAGATCGAACGTGAATTTACGAGCGGTAGACCCGAAAGCCTCGAAAAAAAAGTATAGTGAACGACAAATAGGCGTATTTTATCCGCTTATCTCTTGTCAGTGCTATTCAGCGCATCGTGATACATCATGTCGAGTAGTATTAATTTATGCCTAAATTTCAATCAAAAACGACTGACACTATAAACTATACATGACAAAAAGTTCCATCTATATGCAAATGTCAATTCCTAAAATTTCGAAGGGAGTTTAATATACTATATTTATATGCGACAGCTAATCTAATTGTAAATAAACCTACATGACAGAACTATCGTTATATTTTTTCTTTTTTAATGTACTGATCATAACTATGAACGTGTATTTTTTATAAGTATAACTTTCAAGGTATTCAACGAGAACATAAGCAAGCAAAATAATTTCAACTTTTCGTGATAAATACTATAATTTAATCTATATTATATTATAAATATTTCTCAATGATTTTACAATGAAATGTTACGAGTACTCCGGTTACATTCTAATTAAAACAATGAGTTTTAAAGATATATGGCTTCTACGTGCAAAATGCTATTAAATACTCGCAATTTCATCAATTTATTCCTTTTTCAATATCTCCATGACGTTAATGCAGCGTATAATATATTCGTCAAATTATTCCTGCGTACAAAGTGGCGCGTACCAATATAAATTTCAATAATGGAATCCTGATGCACCTGGTTGCATTATTCTCTTTGCGATTAAGTCAATGATTATTATAATACTTCTGTAGAATATATTTAATATCTAATGTACATACGACCGATGATATTCTTTTAGATGTATGGGACATTCCGTCATGTAATAGTCACTTTTAAAATATTAAGTTTTCATAATAAATAATACTAATAATTTTTTTTCATAATTAATAATACTAATTTCAATTTATACAGACGTATGAAATAATTAAGTGTATGATATACGAAATTTTATCTACATAATCATAAAAACAACCCCAATCTATTAAACCAAACTTAAATGCAACCTTAGTAACCTTAGTAAATTAGTAGCCTAGTAACCTTAATGGTTGGGGAGACCTTAAATAAATTCATTTAAAAAAAAGTCAGTATCGTCGGAGTCTCTTTTATTTTATTACTTAATAACACTTGACTGCCGACATGGCGATACCGTTGAGGAATATTCATGTAGCCATGAATGCATGCATGTCCAGGAGTCAGAATGATCACCCGCAAGCGACTATGCTTCTTATCAAAGAGGAACATGTTTGTACTTATCTAAAACCCCTCCAGCATATCGAGAAAGGTAAACGAAACTCCTACGTGAAATTCAGGTCAACCTCGTACACCGAAATGAAATTTAGACGTTTGAAACTGACTAGGCGAGCGTACAATAACAGAACATTCAAAGATTTGACAGTCGATCGATAGTCGAAATTCGAAGAAGTGAAGGAGTCATTAAAATTAAGATTCATTTCTGCTCTGGATTGTTATGTTGTTGATTTTGCAAATTCAGTTACCAATATTATCTGATTCTTACACAATTGTTTCTTCAATGACAAAATATTTGTTGTTAAAACACATAAGTAGACTGCGGATTTTTATGCAAAATAAAATCTTTGCGACCGTGCCTACAAAAATTGAACCTAAATAGGAATTTATTTTATTCGGCAAATATTATAACATGAACTTTATTTTCAATCTTTTTTATATTCTTGCATATTGTTTGCATTTTGTAGTTTCTTGCACATTCAAATTTCCTATAAATCCATTAAGATCCGCAGTCTACACATAAGTAGTACTATCTTTAAGCAGGTTTTCAAAACAATAATTGAACCTGGTAATGAATTGAACAAAATTGTTGAAGTTTGAGTAGACCGGTCAATTTATTAATGTATAATGCATGAGAGTTGCAAACAGAAACAGATTTCATCGTTCGAACAGTATACTTTACAAAATGTTTCATTGCTACAATTTAAAGTAAAATTGCAATAGAAGTCGCAATCCTTAAAGTCCATAAACCGTTATACAGCTTTGTTTGAACTCAGAGATCATAATTGTGATAACGTAGTTACAGAATAAAATTGTTATTTAATCCTAAAGGTGTCAAAACTCTATCTTGGCGGGTGAAATTGAATATTCTTCTAGAAGGAAACTAACTTATAATACGGTTTGGTCCAGTCCCTCTATTGTAAACAGGGAACTCATACAAAGTTCTGTGAAAGGAAATACGAGATCGAACGAAATGTAAGTGAAGAAAGTTATTGTTAGTATTCGATAGACAACCATTTCCATTCTTCCGAGTATTTCGCAGAGGGTTCCGCAACCTTGGAGCACGAAATATACGAGTTTGTTTTTCAAACTTTGTCTCCTTAGGAAAAGATGGGTGGTTCTCGCAGTGTCATTCTTTCAAAATTAACATTAACTAGGGCAATTCGTTATGCGAATTTCGACGTTTGCTATTATTCCCTTTGCAAACGCCCGTGTAACTAGCCATTGCATGAAACATAACTACATTATTAAATATTCGATCTGTTTATATTTGAAATTTACCCAGAATCTTGACATGCGATATAAACTTTTCTAAAATTAAAATAATAACTTAAAATAGATGAATATAAGTGTATGTATGTAAATGATTATATGTGTATCTTAACTTCATTTTTTAAATCGATTAAACAAATTGTTGACGTATGAACAACAATTGTGCCAATTGTGCGACAATGTACAATTTCTTGTCTTAACTGAAACTTATTTATAACCTTTATCTGCCTCATTTAACAGAATAACGACTTCTTTCTGCGCACTCGATGCAAGAATGGTATCTTACTCGACAGAAATGGAGTAGTGTTTCAGTTAAGTAATTTCAAGCATAAATCTCTTTTTTAAATGAGAAACATTTCCCTCGGATAAGTGGAAGTTATTAACGAACACTGGCTGGGTTTCACTTTACGAGCGACAGTAGATTCGACGATCTCAAAAGGTTTCTGAAGAAAGCCATCGAGTGTTTGCCATCTGGGAAATTGAAGTACTTATTAAGGCTATCCTTTCAGTTTTTAACGGATATGCAATGTCGTTACGGAATAGCGATTCCGTTTTCGACAAACATTTTCCAAAGATAGAGTTGACTATTCACATTAAGGGACCGTTATCGTACGCGTGAAAGAAAAACAGATATTTTTGTAAGAATTTTTATTTCACATAACACTCATAAAGTGGCGATATTTTATGCGTACTAGTAGGCATACAAAACTATATTTCAATAATCTGTTATTTATCCAATTCTCAGTTGCTAAAAGGTATTCTGAAAATGATATAATAAACTTGTGGTAACAAAATTATTGTACCACAAAGTTCCATGCATCATCTTCCAAATATCTGGAAAGAATTAATAAATATCTATAAATTAAATGATTTATAAAATTTTATTCTAATTAGCATATCTTATTTGTTTGTACAGCCAACACTAGCCAGTACGCCCATTACGTTTTCAACACCCTGGACCAGGATCATAGTGGTATCCTAAGTTTTGAGGTAAGTTCCTTATCCCCATTACTGAAATAAATTTTAAGTGTCAGTGATGAAATTTCAAGTTAACTTATTGTTAGTCAATTTAAATTAAATTCTCTTGGAATTGTGCAATAAGTAAATAAGCGAGATTTGATTAATAAGTTTCATACTTCTAACAACATTTTATGTAAGCTTTTATTATTTTATTTAAAGTTAAGCATTATACCTTCAGGATGTTATGAAATAATGCTATTCTCCGTCCTCTATTCATCGTAAAGCATTGCCAACATCGAACAATTAAGCAGTCCCTCGTTTCAGTAGACAAGTATGCTGCAGACAAATATCCGATGCAGATTAACGCTAATTACCAGGTAGGATGCCGATAACGAGCAGAACAGATCTAGATAAGTTTTCCAATCAATAGCCGAGGCCAATCAATCCATGATTCGTGGTTAATTTGATGATCGATATAGTGCATACTCGTCTCCCCGTGTTTACGATTTTCACCGCAGCGCCGCGCCGTGAAATAAGAAAAGTAGAGGAATCGTCGGGGGATAATTACCAACTAACACAATTATCTCTGGTGGCTTCGGGCTGAAAATGTACTTTGTGTAATTAGCCCGTGAGTTACTTTAAACTCGCATATTACCGCGTCTCTCTCTCTCTCTCTCTCTCTCTCTCTCTCTCTCTCTCTCTCTCTCTCTCTCTCTTTCCTTCTCTCTCTGCGGCGTACATTTTCCCTCGTTCGTTCTTCTCCTCTTCTTTTGTGCGCGATAAAGTTCATACGTTCGCCTTTGACGCCCTCGCCAGTTTAATTAAGTCCTTCTATGAGATTCCTATAAGCGAGCGTGTTTGTGGAATAGTATACATCAACGTTAAAATATGATCTTCCGTTTTTCAGCAAAGTTAAGATTTTCAATGGTAGAGGTGCTCGAGGCTTTTACGCACCGGTACTTCGTGGTTGATACTAACAAACCGTGTAAGCGAGACTTCAAGATTCAAACGACAGCCCGTGCCGCGTCACTGTTTCGTAGTTTTAAAGTTAAGATTTTTACTGTCTTTCTGTAACTTGACGTTCAGGTCAAATATTATCGTGTAAGTTCCGATAAGTGTAAGTTCATTAAATACATGGTGGCCTCTGATATTTACTTGTATAATGATAGAATGACGAGATTAGAGTTTATGGTTGGTCGTAATTACAGTACGTCATACACCGGGTTAGCTTTCAAAGGGCTTCATATTGGAAGTATACGAAATTATTCATGACTCGCAGGTCTCTCTAACGTATACTATAAACTGTTTTCACGTTATTATAGTTAATCACACGATTATTCAAATGTAAAAATAGCTCTTACCCCCTCTCGATAGTCTGTAATGTATAATCAACAAGATCAACATTTTTTTACTAGATGATTCAAACTAACAAGGGTGGCTATCGATTTTAAAAACTCAAGAAATTTTAAAACTTGGCTTGAGCTTCAAGCTATCCAACTGTAATAGGAAACCATTTCTGTTTGGCGTTGAAAAATATCTCAAGAGGGTGAAACTATCCTTGGAAGAAATCAGGAACTCTTTTTAACGAAATAGCTTTAGAGTGATAAGAGAAATATACAGAAAATTACAGGAAAAATGGTTCGATTCCTTTTCTAAGTTAAGTCATTCCTTTTCTGTTTAAACAATTGCTTGTTTAACGAATTAGTGTTTAAACACATCAAACGAATTTTATTTGCCTCAGTTTATAAACTCTAAAGCCCAACGCAATTTTCATTTTTATTTCTTTTATGTATCTAACTATTCGAAAGTTATTTAGGAAAAAATAACTTGCTCTTTTTCAAGAAATAGTTTCATCCCCTTAAAATGTTTCCTAGATTCAGAAGAAGATAATTTTCTTTTATACATCTTATCACTTTAAACTTATTTAGGAAGAACAAAAAACCGTGGCGTGTTTCAAGGGACAGTTTCATTCGCTTGGAGTGTTTTTCAAATCCAGAAAAAAAAATAGTTTTGTGTTAGCGTTGGACAGCTTTAGGTTCGGACCGGCTTTCAAAATTCCTGGAATGTTCGAGTTTGATAACCTCCCTTGTAAGAAGATTACGGAGAATTTTCGTCTAAACGGTTCTAATGCTGATGAACGGAAGATTTCCCTCTCCAATTATGTACGTTATCTGGGAGGTGACCCTCTATTAGCCCAGAAACACTTTTACGTAGCATAAGCCCCTATCAAGTTCAGTCGCATTACTAGCTCACCCTGAAGGTCTGCAAACGCGAGAAGATTACCGTTTCCCCTTTACAGCATCATACTTTTGGCCGAGCGATTTTCATCTTACGACAACACGACTTCTCCATCTTCAGCTCTTCCTCGCTGTCTTGTGCTTTCCTGGCGTGAAACTTGTATCCTTCTATGGACAACGAGGAAGACATAGAACGACTTTGAACTTAATCGTATTACTGAGCCAAGCTTAAACACTGCTGTTCTGCCTGAATCTTAGCACATTTTTTTGCGGCACCCTTCTTGATCGAGTAAACATTGCTCGTAGAGATATCATGAGCATAAAATTGAATCATGAGATGCTGCAGAAAATTAGGATCACGTCTTATACATCTTGATATTCCAAATTTTAAAAACTCCACTGTCTGTATTTGAAAACTAGGGATGGATAAACCTGTAACTGGCATATAAAATAAACCAAGTCCGGGAGAAGGATTACTGCATCAAAACCAATATCAGTCAAAGAGATTGGAAGTGTCCTCGCAATTCAATTAGTTTTTACTTTTTAGCAACGTCAGTTGATAGTATAAAAGGTTTTCCCCAAGAGGCTTTAGGATTTTGTTTTTTAATAACAAAATGCGCCTGTCAACATTGTCGTAGTGGATCACGCGAGCTTTCAATTAAAATGAACAAATCGGATGTATTCCATGCAATATTTATTTGGCATGTATTGTATTACTAAACAACATTTATTTTGCAAACAGACAGCAAATGAAACAGTATTAAGTATTCTATTCCAACATCGTTTCACACAATCGTTGAAAATGAAGGTTTTTTTTTTAATATTCGTCTGCCTTCACTGATTATCATCATGGAAGTCGTTCCTCCATTTCTAAAAAAATCCACTTTTCATCCTATCTAGTTAAGTCACCTCTCAAGTTCGTTGATGTCTTTTTACTCTTTTTTTTTTACGTCACAGGATCCAATTTGCCACGCCAACAGCACTGACGCTCTGACTCCAGGATTTTGTTTAATCATGATAAAATACACCTGCCATCGTTGTTGTGTTGAGACGCTTAATGGGTATAATTATAATTATGATTATTATATAAAATATATTCCATGCCATTTGTGTTTTATCAAGAAATAAAATCCTAAAGCCCCTTTTGAAAACTCATTATATCCCACCTTTAGAGTTTCAATCCTTTATGCCCAATTGAAATCATGTTCGATGTTCCGTAACCGTTGGCGTAATCGCCACAGCCTAAATCAACAATCGCTATTTATTCCGAGCATCGCTGTTTGCAGTTGAGACTGATGTAAACGCACTCCTCTGTTTGCGAAAGAGGAATTCCTACCTTGGCGTTATAATGCTTACTTGCACTACAAACCTATAGCTTATTTACAAACAAGTTACCGCATACAGCAGTGTTAAAATCGAAAATTAATACCCACGTCGCACTCATCGTTGAATAAGCATATATCGATAAAAATATTAACATTACACGATAGAATAATACAAGTACTGAAAAATAATGAAACATTAAGGATTGAGAATTCTCAAACTACAAGGTGCAATAAAAAAGAAATTCGGGAATTTCTAAAATATTCAGAAACAATAGATTCCAAGACGATACAATCATTAAATGTACCGTATGACGTTGCAGCATATGAATTGCAACGTTTTCTGATCGGCTGCTCGAGGACTAAAGCTATCCACAATTTAATTGTTGAGCATCTGTGGCTAATTGAATCGACAACAAGGTACATTCTCCGTCGACTATTTCAAAGTATAAAACGCTGACGTAACTGGATTTGCCGTAATTGAAGCGTTTACTAATCCAATTTGTCCCATGAACATGAACTCTAAAGTGCTTTCGGCCGTGTCGTATACACGCCACGACTCGTACTGCAGCCCGTCATTATTAATTCTTTTTGCAATTTTCAATTACCCTGTATTCGACCGAAGATGTCGATGCCATTAGTGTTAGCTCGAGCATACTGTGCCCACGATGTCGAATAGTACGCTACAAATTGCTCCGTTTAGCTTCGTGCACGAAAACAATTTATTCATAACCGAACAGACTCTCCACCTTAACTCTCGTTCGCGGCAGATCGTTAGTAACCATTCAGGAGACTGGAGAAAAATTGTAACATGGCTGTTGTGGTACGGTATACCAGACCTCGAAAGTAAACTTGGTAAATACAATCGATGTACCGTATTTTGCAAGAGGCCTTTACGAACCTTACCTAAGAGGTCGTCACACAGTTATATAATATGCCGTCGATTTCAAAGGTAATTCAAAAGAAGCTTAAGGATTTTGTTTTTCATCAAACACGAATGGTATGAGGTGTATCTGGGTTTTAAATTTAAAATAAAAGTACGTCTGATTACACTTGAAAGTAAAAAATTATTTCTATGACTAACCTGACAGGCGTGGTTTCGTTATTAATATTAATACGGTTTTTTCATAAAATTGTTTTTGAATGTGAATAACTAGAAATAATCGTTGACAAAATATTTCATCAGAAATGAATATCAATAAAAAATATATACATGTGTACAGATCAGTACCTTTTTTACTCAGAATTCTTCTAACACTTACAAAAGAAACATATATGCATATGTATCTATTATACATATATATAATATAATACATGTATGATCCTCTAACGTTTCTCTATTGTATTGAAATAGGACAAACAGGTCAGCTATTTAAAACGCGACCTTTTTTGTTTACCGGCGAAACCCTGGTGTTCCTATTGTTGTGAACGCTGGCGACATTGTGTTAAAACAACAAAGGAATGCGGTAAAAATGTTTGGGAATCAATACTAAACTGTTAGGGAGTACTTATTGCAAGAGGAACTCGAGGTAACATGGGCATAGACGAATTTTTGCTATAAACTAGAAAAGGAAAATGACTTGGAAATTTTTAATAAGAAATGATCGAAGCTCGAAGAAAAAGTCACTCTTTACAAAATATTCGTCTGCCTTCACTGATTATCATCATGGAAGTCGTTCCTCCATTTCTAAAAAAATCCACTTTTCATCCTATCTAGTTAAGTTACCTCTCAAGTTCGTTGATGTCTTTTTACTCTTTTTTTTTTACGTCACAGGATCCAATTTGCCACGCCAACAGCACTGACGCTCTGACGAACAGAACTTTTTGATCTATGGGAGAATCATTAACCATCCGGGGGCAACATACACCTTAATGCAGATGTCCTTTAAAACTGAGAAAAAATTATTCTAGTTCCTCTAATCATAAAAGGCATCTTAATTTGTTTTTTCTGTCATGAAAATTGTTTGTTGTGCGTATTATACTCCAAAGTTAATTTTATTAAACGTTAACATTTCTCACAATTTTTACCAAAAATAGAATGTACAAGCAACAAATGTACTTTGCCACAGTCAAAAGAACAAAAACTGTAAATCTTAGAACTCTCATCTAACGATATTCACTACCGTGCGATGAATTTTTTTTTGTGACGAATTAATTAAAGTCTGAGTAGTTACGAAAGTTCCTGGAAAGACGAATTTAATTTTTATCTCCAGTGGACCCCTTATCTTAATTGAAATTTCATCGAGTGGAGAAACTGCCTCGGTTCTCTTCAAAATATAGACAGAATTAATGAGCACCTTTCTTCCGCGAGTGCATTTCAAAGTGTACCGGAGAATATATATATGGAATACACGGAAGTTATTTATGTGCCGTCGTAAACGTTCCCTTCCTACGGAAATTCAAATACGTATGAGTGGTACAATAGAACAGACGCGAAAGTTGCGAACTGGTCTCCTTCTTGCGCTGCTGAAAGTTCTCCTCGAATTTCCATAATAATTGTTCTATCAGGATTGGAAATAGTTCACAAGCTTCAATCGTTTTACGATACACCATGTGGAACGTATCCAACTATATTCTATGTGGGTCATTCCACGACAAATCGATCACTTTTTGTGGTCGATGCCAAGGATTGTATTCAAATTGAAATATCATGTAGTTCGCGTAAATTGAGAGTATGCTGTATATACTAAAATCGTGGTTAGGGGATACGGAGAAGAGTGATTAAGCTATCATTTGACTGGTTTCGAATTTGGCGCAGAAGCATATGGCGTTACTGCATCAGTTTTCCAGACTTATAAGGAGAATTGCTTTTTCCCGAGCCAAAAAACGATTTCCTTATTGTTTTTCATTGAAAAAAATGCAAGATTTTAATTTGAAATTTTATACATGCATTTATTACTACATTTTATTACGATGTACAAGTTTGTATTGAACGACTTTCCCAAAAATGTAAATGTTACAACATGTTGAACGTGACGTCACAAAACGAACATTAGTCCCTGGTTGACATGATTTCTACCGTTCAAACAAACTAAAATAAAACAATCACGACATCGATCACCGAAAGTGATCAATTTGTCGTGGAATGACCCATGTACAATTGACGAATTCGGTTCGTTCTTGTACGCGTATATTTTCATTCTGAACCGAGTTTCCAGCTTGCGACTTGGCCAACTGGAATTAGAGTTTATTACCCGTGAGAAAAGATATTATTTGATGTTACCGTTGGACAGACACTTATTGTACGATTAAATGGGCTTTTCGCGTGATCTCTCTGGTTTCATGTAATTCCGTGTTCGCGTGAAGAAAAATTGAATTTAACGAAAATGGTGTGGTGTCTGTTGCAACAGAAAATTCTCTACTGCGCTTATTTGTTATCTCAAAAATAAAATAACAACATTCAGTTAGTCTCTGCAGAGTATTGCAAGGACAATTAATCATTATCCTTGGAATAATCGTTCCAACCGCGACATCTGCACCTCTAAATCAAACAATGTTTTCCTCTGACACACTGTATATAACGATAATTCTATGAAGAAGATGGTAAATATTTGTACGAAGATGAAACTGCTACTGCTGAGAGAACCAATTTCGTTTTTATTTTCCAGGATTTTGTTACCGGCCTCAGCATACTATCCCGTGGTTCCATTGACGAAAAACTACGTTGGACATTTTCTCTCTACGACATCAATGGCGACGGCTGTATCACGAGAGAAGAAATGACGGACATCGTGACAGCTGTATATGAACTGATGGGGAAATTTGCTGATCCAAATTTGGACCACCAGGGCGTACGTGAAAAAGTAGACCGTATGTTCCAGGTATGAATTTTTCATTTTTTTACTTCCACGGGGAGGAACTTTAAAGTGAAAGCTTAAATTCGGTAAAATTACTTTAGCGATAGAAAACTAGCCTCCTGTTCGTCGTAATCATCGTAATCTTAATTAGGATTCAAAGTATTTGAACAAGTTAGAACCCGTTTAGAAGAATGTATTTTCATTTAGATTTCGATTCTTTTCTGTATCTGTGAAAATATGAATTTGAACTATCGATAAGAAGTTCTCGCGAGTGCTGATAGCCTTACTCGTTCATTTCAACGAAGGAAAACGAGTGCCTGCTTGTAAAGCATCGACCCAACTTCAATGATACAAGAGAAATTCTCCTTTTAGCGGTTGTCACATTGTTAGCTGCGAATGACAGCGTCTGCAAGGATGTACTCGTACCCTTTGTTAGCTTTCTTCTGCGTTGAATAAAGGGCGACGCAATTCGTTCTATAGTGACAATTTGTGCAAACACTTTAAACGAGTTCCTGTTATTCTACATCTTAGGGATATTTAGCTTTTGCACGTGGCGTGTCAAATAAAAACATGAAGAATCCTTTTTATTAAGGGAGCAGTGTTTTTTTGAACGAATTTTGAGCAATCCTCATGATTTTTTTGTTGGTAGTTGAAATGCTTGACATAAATTTCGACATTTAGTACGTTTATTTATGGATGTATGGACAAGATTTGTTCGATTTAAAATTGCCTTACTTCATTTGTTTAGATGATAACTTCTAACTTTGTTCCGTAACTTGGTCCCTAACTTTGTCAATTTTCCGAATTCGATAAAACTCTCTGGGTGATACATTTTTCAAGGTCTACATTTTGAGAAAATGCCAAGGAAGTAGATCTTTTGAAAGTTGTAAAGTGAAATACCTTAGGTAGACATTTTCATTAAGAAATATTGACACTGAAACTTTATACATAAAAGATTGACATACTTCTTAAACATTACTTGTAGAATCTCTATTATTTAAGAAGATAGACTCACATCACTGCCATATCGAACTACTCGTATATCAAATCCGAGGTCATTGTTGTTGGAATCAGTCGAGAAACTACATACGACTATGTCAAGTGTAGATTGACTATGTACAAATCATATTGGAGAGTGACTGGGGACTGAAAATGAATTATTCAAAGACATTTTGCCTGTTACCTCGTTAACCCTCGTCGGTGCTCCTGCTACCCAAGTTTTTCATAACGAGTGTGCCAATTTTCTTTAGCGCCCAAAGTGATGCAAGTTTGGCAATTGCAGAGAGTTTCCACACCCGCGGTTTCTAGGCATTACGTGCGAGAAAGTTCAGAAATTTTTAAGGGAAAGCCCACGGGGTACGAATCCGGGCACACGTGGGTCATCGGGCAATTCGTTATAGTCGCAAAGTAAACGGTACTGGCCTCGTTACACAAAATTGCACGCCATGTCAACAATTTATAAAAGAAAGTCTTGTCATACCAACCAGGAACTATGAAGCCATTTTAAAGATAACTGTTGTAACATACATAACATAGTGTCTCTAACATACTTTCAAAAGTATAAGATGAGTGATGCATTAAATTTACATTAAACAATGCAATGTTAAACAATTTTCTGCGAGCTAAATAAACTTCCAACTTACGTCATAATTAAAGCCTACAATATATAAATATCGTGATTGTTTATAGAAGAAATGCATTTTTCGAGTTGTATCACATATTAATGAATAATGAATGATTATTTTTGCTAGCATAAATCAAAGATCTATCTCGGTGCGCCTAACAAAGAAGATAAACTTTATTAAAGGGAAGGTGAAAAGCATGAAATTTAAATGTATTCAAATAAGTTTCTGATTTTCATCAAATGGAGCGCGTATAAAGGGTGGGCGGAATACGTAGCGCAACCAAAAAGGGGATGAGTCGCTACGTAACAATAAATCGATGATATGGAATAAAATTGTTTCGTACAGGACTTCGTTTCCGAGAAAATTGTTTTTGAAAATTCATGGCCGGTACTTCTATTTTGTTGTGTTCATAAGTATCGACTGCGGTGTGATGTTATCTCTTTTAATTGATTCGCATTAGTTACACAGAATAATAAGGTCGAGGGAAACAGTTATTATTTCTGAAATTAATATTAATAAGCAGACCACGCAAGTTTATGCATTTATGGTAAATGGAAATGTGGAGAAATCTATGAAAATGTGCCCTAATGCAAAAATATATAAAATATCGACAATAATGTACACGTTGTACTGTTTAGAAGATGAGACATAGTTTCATTTAAGTTCGAAGTAGTTTTCTTATATCTATAATAAACATTAACTTGCATAAATATTCGCAGTCTATCAACCCTTGGACTTTTATTATGTTAAAGTACCAACCGTCAAGTTCTCAATTATAAATGTTAATGTTGGGGCCCGTTTGTTAAAAGAACAATGCCATCATCGAACCGACTGAGGAATTACAGTAATGCCTGCCATAAAATGACCAAATCGGGACTGCCAGTTCAGTTGAAAACGGGTTAGATAGCGATTCCTATCTCGCACCTGGTTTGAATTCGCACGTACCGTTCGAAGAGGAGGGTAAATGAGATTCAACGTCAAGAAAGTGCGATGTAGAACAACAGCAAGCGAGTTTCGTATTACGTACGTTGAATAAATGGAAATTTGATCTCGCAAATGTAACTTAACTCGTGAGTCTCATTACTGTCCAACGTCGCAATTGTACAGTATAGTATTTTAGCAGTTCTAGTTTTAATGAATTATCCATACTACAATTTTCTATGAATGAAACCTTTTGCAAGGGTTTAGCGTTGCATATGATTTAATAACATAACTAATATTAAATAAAAATAAAAATGTATCTATTAGTCTTTTCATGACTAAATACAACATTTTAAAAGACAATGTATATAATACATATATAATTGATATTTATGGTAAATGGAAATGTGGAGAAATCTATGAAAATGTGCACTAATGCAAAAATATATAAAATATCGACAATAATGTACAAGTTATACTGTTTAGAAGATGAGACATACTTTAACTAAATTTTGAACTAGTTTTGAACTTTGACTAAATTTTGAATAAGTCAGCCTACGATAACCATAATAATACTATTATATTTATTTTTGTATACAGTATCTCGTATAACATTTTACAGATTTACATGCGTTAAAGTGTAAAGATAAACGTATTCACGAAAAGGTGAACGTAAATCAATGATTCCAATAACGAGCGAGCAAAATTTAATTTCTCATTGAAAGTCCGTTCGACGCCTTCATTTCGTTTGTGCTCTTCTCTGTCTTTCTCATAACAAATTTTCAACAAAAGGCAATAAAAGCATCACGAGGCGAGGTGGAGCAATCGGTGGCTCAATCGATGCTAATTAATCTGGGGGGAAAGCGGATGTAATTGATGCAACCTATAGCGCACGCAATTCGTTATCCCATATAGACTTTTAATTAAAAGCCAGTATTTCATAGACCGTGGCGAAGGGGTTGCGATAAAATCAGTCCCATTGTTTCTGAAAACCGTCTACTAAATTATTGAGAACTCGTCATGTCTATGTGCGTAGACACATGTGCAGTTCGTATAGCATTTAAAAACAAGGTCAAATAGATTCAATTATGCATGAATAATTTTGAAACTGTTATCTCTATCGGCAGGAAATCGAAGTGCTTGAAATCGCACCGTTTCATTCTGCGTGCTCCAACTTTTTCTCTTTGAACTTTCTAGTATCCAAATAGAAATTTCATAATATTTTAATTATATTTTAACTATTTTATCCAATTTGGTAATACTTTGGCTTTAAATGGTGTATAGCAATAATTCAGTATTGTCAGTCTATTATAAGAAATGGTGAACGCATTTTACTGATAATGATTATTATATGAAAAATGAAGAAAAAATTGAAAAAAAGCACCTATGAACGTTAAATGAACAGTGCATTTTCACCGTGTGTGGGTTTATGGCACATCAATTGCCTCTGGGAGAGGTAGAATTGGACTGTCTTCCTGGGAAAGTTGGCTGACATTTTCGAGCCAGCCTCGAGCCTTTAGGAAACATGAACAAACAATGGAAGCGAGAATGGTTGTCTCAAAAACGGCATTGTCACTTGTTGCCCGCAGCGTAAACGCAGTCAAGTGCCCTTAAGTAAATCTTAACACCCGGGTCACTTACCTAGGTGCCTACATCAATTTAAAGACTCCCAGTTCATTAAAAAAGAATTCCTCTTTGTGTAGTAAGTAATATCTTTGGTGCAAAGTGCAATAGTATTGACTTTCACTCCGAATCTGATAGTTGAACTCATCGATAAGTCTTTTGTGGTATATCCTACCACAAAGAGTATATATATCAGTTGATTTTTAAGTGAAAATATGTAAAAATCTACCAAATTTTCAAAAATTCGTAGCTTATAACTTTTGCAATAATACAACGATTCACAAACACTTCTGCTATGATCATTTTTCTCAAATTCTTTTTAAATATTTCAATACGACTCTGTCTTTTTCAATTTCAGTTAAATATTACCTTCCTACTATACTTAACAGTGTTTATTATTGAACCACATATATTGGTTTTGAGGCCACGTACTCCATTGTGCGAGGCAAGAATTTCCGTGGTAAGAAGTATTGTAAATATATATACATATAAAGAAATAAAGAAAGATATTTGCACCTGTTGCAGAAAATGGACGGAAACAAGGATGGAGTAGTGACGCTGTCCGAATTTTTGGAAGCTTGCCGCGCGGATCCGGATATTTCAACGAGTATGACAGCTTTGGACACGGCCTTCTGACACTCGGCACGATCACGATACACTCCATGGACCTGAAGGGATTTGTCGATTTGTGAATAAATCGCTCAACGTTGTTCCGTATCTCCTGGAACGGGGTGGGGAAGAACTTCTCCCAAATTGATTAGAAAAATCTTCGAGCGATAGGGGGATTCGCATCAGCACCAGCGAATTTCGAGGATTGACGCGTCACGAGAGAAATCGTTATAGATATTTTTCCTATATCTTGTTTAACACGATCGTCATTGAAAGATCCAACGGGCGTAACGACTCGCCGAAATATCGCTTTCATCGGGGCGGTTTCACATCGAACGACAAGACGAACGGCTCCCTCTAAATCAAAGGTCGCATGAAATGGTCGTGAGAATAGTGATCATCCTTTCGAGAATTTCTAGTTGTAGTCTCAGTATGCGTATCGCTAGACAAGAAAGGACTAGACGAGAGAGGATTAACATATAACAAAATGATAAAAAAAAAAGAACAAGAAAACCGATACTTCGTGGCTGTTAGTTGTCGCGAATGGAAATTGTTATGGACTGTTTCCAGTAGTTCGTTTTTAAGGAACGCGCGCTACAAACGATGAATGAACACGCAGATTTAGGAAAAGCTATTAATAGTAACAAAAAAAAAAACACACACACACAATTCCTAACGACGATGAGGTTAATGAAACTTTAATAGGTGGAAGTTGGTGTTTAATGTAAGAAGACAGATCGTATTCCCGTAGCACAGTGCGTCTTAAGGGAAAGAGAGGAACATTTTTGCGAAATAGCTTGTTAGGATTTCCAAGTACCAAAGAGCACGCCACCGAGACTCGACGTCCGAACTGAACGCGGCATTGTTTGTGCCAAAGGAATCGCTGTACCAAGAAAGAAACGAGAAGCACAGATATCTCGACACATCGTTTGTATAAAATTAATAATTGAGCTTAGCTTCGCCCAGTTACGTTTCTTTTTTTCGCTTAAAAGAAACGACATTTCAACGAAAACCCGTTCTCATTGAGTCTTGATACCAAGCGGCAAGCATGCACGGTATTAGAGCATGGATTCTTGAATGCTCGCGTACCAATAATAACGTAGCCTAGTTTTTTACAATAACCATATTTTTTACGATGCTTATATTTGCCGCGTTAAAGCGTAGTGCTCGAAGTGTGTTTAATTGAGACTATTCGTCAACGTAAGTTTTAATAACGTAGCGAAACGCAATCGAGGTAATTGTAATTATAGTCTCGTGGTGACAGAGTCTTAAACTTTTTTCTCTGTTTCTGTTTGCGATACCGCAAGGTTGCAAAATTATGCATCAGGTATCGTCTGACCGCGTCCAACGAACGCGGTTAACCCGAACTTAATTCGCTTTCCAAAACATGTGTATCTGAAATCGTCAGAAATATCAGCTCCAGACTTTAATTCTGTATTTTCGAAACGATTGTAACTTGGCGTTTGGTTTTCAGTTTGCGCGAGAAGATATTAACGTGCGGAGATACCATCTTCGCGCGAGAAGAGTACTATAAGCCACGCCCTGTCTGTCTCCGCACGCGCCATATAGCTGTGAGACAAAGTAATCATTGCCATCATCTTGATTTAAAACAAATAATGATTGACGAAATATTAAAAACAGTACATCTTTTATAATTTATTCAATAATTCTTACGTTTTCCTCCAAAAAATACTCAAGTTGCGTCACATAAAATCAATTGTAGGTACACGAAGTTGTACGAATACGTACAATATAGGTCGTACGAGAAAAAGTAATCATTGTTGACTTTAAAATTCAAATGATTGGTTCAAATATGCTATTTAAAAAGATGGTGGCTGTGACGCATCCCACGAAACGTGGCTTGTAGTACCTTTCTCGCGCGAAAATAGTAGGTCACTTATGCGACGCAAATGACTTTCTTTGAGCGACGCAGGTTAAAACGGGTAGCCGTAAATCTCGTACGATTTCTGATGATAATAAAAAGGAGAATCGGACGTGCTGACAGATGAAAGCACGAAAAATATTAGAAAAGTTATGAGCAGCGTGAATGCGCGAAAAGATGTTAGTATGAGACGTAGAAAGTATATCGTAAATCCCGCTGGAACAGCTGGCCATGTTGAGCAGGACTCATTGTTTCTAGTACGTAAGCGAGTAGACTAAGCGACATAATAAAAGTATTTATTTTTGTGACAGGTAAACGAATTATTAACCACGGTAAGATATTAGCTCGTAAAGACTGTGTGCTGCTAAAGAAAGAGAGAACGGAACGGGCAAGTATTAGAAACAACAATGAATGAAGGAAAAGACGCGTGAAAGCTCTGTTGATTTCTCATTCCAACGATCTTTGATCAGGAATACTAGATACCGAATGTTATTGTAATTGCCAACGTTTTGCGGTGAATGGACCAAAATATCAGGTGATCACGACTGTCGATATACAGGGTGTCTCACGAAATATAGTATCCTACAGAGTAGGGGATGATTCCGCGTGAAGAAATAAATCAGAGATAGAGACAAAAGCTTTGCAGTTTCAAAAACAAGCATTAATTTATTTCAGAATTCTCGATTCCCCGATTTGAGGCATCATCGCTGTTTGTAAATATTATAATTAAATTTCATTTTTAAACAATTGACAGGATTGAATGGTACTACCTAAGGCAAAAATTTGTTTATATATAATTGAGAACTTGTAATTGTAACGTTTAGGTTATAAATTATTTAACGAAATTTCCATAGAATATTATTAATTATTTTCCAACGTGATAAATAAAATAACAATTAAATATAATTATAATATTTGCAAATATCTATCGAAAGTTGTTCGAATCTTTGAGACTGCAACTTTTGTATTTATTTCTAACAATTGCAAACCTTTGTATTGATAAATTGGAAATGTAAATTAAAATTTTTTCGTGTAACTTCATTTTCGTCAGAATCTGCTTTAAAAATTGATCAGGTATGTTAATTAGGGGAAACAAGATAAAAGCCAAAAATATTAAAGCATTTTTCGATATTTAATCGTTTTTCACTGTGCATCTATGTATATCCATTAAAACTTTATTATTATGGTAAACATTAATTATATTTGAAAGAAATTTGTAGTGACGAAACTATATTATTTTAAATCAATTCGTAAAAATTGGTTGTAGGATTCAATACAGTAAGTTGTGACATAAATTAACGCATGGAGTAAATAGATGCGTAAATTTAATGTTTGGTAAAATACACGCGTACCTGACAAATTTTCCAAATTTATTTGATCAAGAACGAAACCTTGCACAAAAAAGCTTCATTTTACATTTGCAATTTCTCTTTTAAGAATCACCCTATACGTGCTAGTTCTACATCTGACAGTATACACTACAGTGGTCGCTCTTTAACTGTCTTCTACCTTTTTAGCAATCGCGTAGTTATCTCCGCCACTTTAACTGCGTTTAACTCTCACTTTTCCTCGCTCTTGTTATCCATATACATAATCACAAGGAAAGTTCGGTAACTCAGAATATCAAGATAAATTTGAAATTCAGAAAAAATGTAGTTCAAACGATGCTAATAACGTGATTATATTTTCTTCTTCAATTATTATATAATTACGCTATATATTATATTCGATTATTATATAATTATTAGATGGAGAAACTAAACTTTATATTCATTCATTTGTAACTTTAGTTCAAGCATCATTTACAAAGTGCTGCACTTTCTTTATCAGAGGCGAACATACCTAACCACGCCCAGTGAAGCGCCTAACTTCACCATAACCGTGATGCCCCGATCCAGAGCCTGCGACAGTAAGAGTGGCACCACTGTATATTTAATCATTTTCCATCACTGCCTACTTCTGAATTAATGTAAATAAGGCGGATTATCTTGATAAACGGAACGAGACGCAATGCATCGAAAATTCGAGCCCATTATAGCATGATGAGTATTTCCAAAAGAAAGAACTACAAGATGCCGTAGAAAACACTTAAGCCGAATGTTAAATCATTCCAGAGACTACTAGTAAAATTTTCTTTTCCATCTTCCATAAAACGTTGCATCAGCCTCGCGTTTTCTTCTGATTGTGGGTTTCTTAAGTACTATACAGGAAGTCTCATTTAGTGTGAGCACCCTAAATATCTCCGTTACCTTGAACGGAAAAAATTGTTCTCATAGTATAAAAAACTTTTCAGTTTCAAAGGAGTGATATTACGATCTGTACAAAAAGTATCTCGAAGTCAAGATATTTATGATGGTCACCCTAAATGAGATAGCCTGTACACACGTAAACACGATGCACGTATAAACCAAAAAAAATGGAACTCAACGGAACAAGAAAGAACACGGAAATGGATATAGGCAGAATGGTATACCGAAATTCACTGCGTGCCATAACTATAAAAGCAGGTCAAAATTTTCAGATTTTATATGTTTCTAGTAAAATCTATAATGTTCCTTCACAGGCAGCGCTAGTGGCTTTCGAAGATTTTCGCAACCCTAAGTATACACAATCTACTCGATTTAATTTAATTTACATCGTAACGTGTGAGATCCATAATATTTGAGATGGTATCATAGTTATGGCGCACAGTGTAAATATTTCTCCGATTTTTAGCAGCGCCTACACTTGGGACATAAAATTTACGTATAAAATGAGGCAAACGTCGAGGGTTGCCTCGTATCAACTCGATCACTACCGCATGTCTTTGAAGTTACTGAAGTAAGTATAGAGAAGACAAAAGAACGAGGTGATTATGTTGTCTAGTGATTTTCAACCTCAACCAAATGTTAGATATAGATGTCAGAGAAAACACGTAAGGTATTTCTCGTTTAACGCCGTTAATCGAAAATACTATAGGTCTAAACATTAGACTCTAATGTGTTGATAGGCTTCCTTCTTGCTTTACGAAAAATGTCGAAGCAACTTTATTATTTTTTTAAAAGGAGATTAGACTAATCGTACGATCAAATTTCTTCGGATTGTACGTAATAGAAACTACGTAAATACTAATAGATGGTGAAAATAATAGTGCGATATTAGAAAGTCTATCGTTTGGAGAACACAATTCTAATACACAAGGTGTTTCTTAATGTCCGGAGAAATATTGCAAGGCTAAGTTTAGGATCGAAATTTGAAAAAGAGTTCGTATAAATGTATATTAGAGATTTTTTTATTTTTTAACAATATTTTTAGTGTACTGAGTATTCAAAATATCAACAGAAGTTCGGTGTTCGTTGACAGGTTGAACTCTTTCTAATAGTTTGATAAACCTTTACACTTTCTCTAAAAGAAAACGCAGAGAAAGACTGTAATCAACATTCCTTATTGTCTTTGGACCTCGAATCTATCCCTGCAATATTTTCCATATGTTAATGAACATTCTGTATATCAATCTCTCTTACACTCACTCGACATACATACGTGTCAATGTACATACACACACCAATGCACACAAACACGATCACATAACACAATAGCGAATTGTCTTACCTTACTTATAGTGTGTCTAGCGTCTTGCGTCTGTTAAGACCTTGTATGTATGATTAGAAACTATTACCGACCGATAATTATTACATTAATGTCGATCGTTGGCAGAAACTATAATATACGTATTTGACGTGTGTCCCGTAGAGCGCTTCGAAGAAAAGACGACAGATAAAGGAAAGAATCAGAAAGTATTTAAAAAAAATAAAAAAAAAAAGAAAATGAATTCCATGATGATACGAAATTAAATTGGCAATTTCGCACATGGCTGGCATTGATGTGTAATTTAGGATATACATCGTACAAATTCGATACCATATATCGTGAACAACTTATCAGATTATATAAATTTTACTTTCTCGAGCAATTTAACAAACAGAGTATTTTTCTGGTATTTTTCCTAAGGACCAGAATTCGTATTTTCTAAGGCGCAATGAAGAAAAAATATCGAGAACGTTTCTCTTAAGTTTATCGATGTAGACAATAAGAAAAAAATTAAAGGGTGACATTTGTATTTTATCGAAAGCGTAAGAATCGGTGTACACGTATCAATCGTGCGTCACGATTTTTACTTTGTAAAGGTTCAAAGAAAGTAGAGAAAGTGGTAGAACGTTTTCGCCGGTGTGGCTATCGAAACACTTGCAGCAACAATTTTCGAGAACACCTTACAGCGAGATCGTCAAACAGATCGTTGACTTATATTTGAAAATTGTTACCAAATGTTTTATAAATCTGTTTGACAGTCTTAAAATTTAATTCCAGCGTTTGCTCTATACAAACATAAGAAAATGTTAACAGCCTGATTCTTCACAGTTGATACTATCCGAGGCTTTGGTGGGATAAACCGTGTCGCCAGCATGGCAGCTAGCTTCTTCAGGGTTCCTCATAATGAATTTTTGAGAAAAAACATTTGCTATTATAAAAGATAAAAATGAAATAAAACCACGTTATTTGAAATAATTTTCGAATAATATCATTTCAAAATTGCCCAAGCTGAGTGAATACCTACCTACAAGTACAGTAATATCTATCAAGTTGAGACAAATTTCAGTGTGTCATTGAACCCCTGAAGAAGCTAATTGCAATCCGATGGAACGTCGGCATATCTTACTTATAGGACATAATGTACACCCGAAAGTCTCAGTTAGTATCGATCAAATGTTTCAAACGTTTGCTATTTCAAAATCACGATACTGGCCAGTCAGGTAATCACAGAAGGTATTTATGGAATACTGAACGAATGTTTGAAAAGCATCTACTTCTAATCATTTATTAAGCTTCACAAAAATGTTTCGTGAAATCAACGACTAAATAAAAAGCAAAAGGATCTCGATTCTTTTTGCGTTAATTGGTGTTTACGAATTTCGACGTTCAAACTTTATTCGCTCTACGTTGAGTAGGATAATACACGATCACGTGTATTGCTTCACGATATTTCCCAAAAGTGGAGGCACCAAACTTTTGAATAACGTTTCAAAACTTTCTGTGAAAGGAGAGTTAATTCTAATGTCAAGCATTAATATGTGTTAACTCTTTGGGGCAGAGCATCGAAGGATGAAAACACTATTTAAAATGCACAGTACTTTTTTTTTATCACATTAAGTACGCATATTGTATTGTTCAAGTAAGAATGAATCATTTAAACAACGATAATAGCTATACATATATTATGTCGCTATGCGGTATATTAGTTGAAAATAAAAAAAAACTGAATTAATCAATTCATATAGTTTTCAAAATTATAGTCCTGTATGTAGGAATAGGATATTTTGAAGTTTCTATATATTTCTAACAGTAAAGAGGCACTTTACACACTAAGCATAGCCAATTTGTCCTCAAGCCACACCTTAAGTCAAAGAGAAAATTTTGATTCCACGAGAATATAAGGGAAACTCGAATAATTTCGTGATATTATCTAAGTTCCTTTTCTTGAAAATTCAAATAAATACATATCGATAAGCTTCATTAAATGGCAACAACTAAGTGTGTATATATGTACTGTAAATAATATTTTAATACTTTAGGTAATCATCGAAAGAACAGACATACCTAATGATTTATTCGAATAAGAATAATTTAAATCTAAATATTCTTTGCACGGAAAACAAATAAAATTTGTGTTGTATTCCTATAGTTTGATACAGTGAAGTGAAACACCACTCCATATCAAATTTTCCATGGCGCATGTCACCGTTTCATTTTTATTATCTTCGTGTTTCTTTCTCCGGTGTCTCGATGTAGGAAACTTATTTTCTTGGTTTACTGTAAATACATTAATATATATAGCTTTTTAATATCAATTTTTTCTTTCGGATATTGTTTGGATGTTGAAAATCGATTGGTTCGAGACGTTTTCATTCCTAGATGGCGGACCAACCTCCATTTCATCATTTCTAACAAATTTATTTTCTGAATGAAAATCGGAGACAACCATAATATCAGCTGCTAGAGCATTATTGGACCAAATTCCTGTTTTACGAAAAGTCCTGATATTTTTATAATTCTATAATTGAGTGCCGATCCTAGCAAACTCCTAACGTTGTTACGCAAATCCTAGCAAATATTGTAACCCAGAAAAGTTCAAATATTATATCTAAACCTCTATTTTATCTATTTATATTACAACAAGGATCAATATTTTGTATCAATAGAGAATGTAACTTCGGTTATCTTATCCGTAGACATTCACAGTTAACACAAAAAAAAACTGGCACTTTAATAAATAGACTGCGGATGTTTATTCATTTATAACAAATGGAAATATGGAGAAATCTACGAAGACGTGTGGTAATAAAAAAATACATACCACATAGAAGATAAGATACTTTCATTTAAGTGTCGATTCTTTTTCTGTATCTATGAAAATATGAATTTGCATGAACATCCACAGTCTACTAATGAAGGAAGTATACATACTTTGCGTTGCACAAAACAGATACCATCTGATTACCTCAGTATAATTTGATATATCCGAAAATCCGCTCATATTATTTTATAAATCTAAACTATCACAGAATTAACATCAGCACGAAATTATTCAAATTTCCAATACACTAATGCTTATCAGATTGAGACTTAATCATAATCGTACGGTCTCAACTCGAAGAACAAGGGAACCAAAATTCAATCTGTTCTTATCTCCCCTCAAGGAATATCGTGCTGCTGCTTAGCTGTTTATTTCGTATATCAATTGAGATATTGAGATGACCTCTTTGCAGAAACTCATTCTACTAGAAATATGATATACAGGATGTCCTAAAAGTGTTGGAGTTCCTTGAAAGAGATGGTTCAGGGGGTGATTTGAAACAACTTTTTTTTAGCGAAAATGTTGTCCAAGGCTTCGTTAAGGAGATATTAACAGAAAACCTCGACTAATCAAAGCGCGGCCGCCTAGCGCGTAGCCTACGCTACTGCGGCTGTCTAACGCGTAGCCTACGCTACTGGGTGTGCTCGGGGTTTTTTGTTTAATATCTTCTTAACGAAGCCTCGGACAACATTTTCGCTAAGGAAAAAATTCTTTCAAATCACCCCTTTCAAGGAACTCCAACATATTTGGGACACCCTGTATACAGCCTGTATAGAAATTTGATAAGATGTGTTGTTATTTTGAATGAAGTCTATTATTAGCACACTGTGGCCCAAAGATTTAACAAAAAAATTGAAGGAAACTGTCTCGATTAGCTCCACTATAAACGACAAAAAGAATCTCAAGGGGTACAAAATGCATGTAATATCCCATCTGTTTTAATGTAGACAACACTGTATGTGAATAGGATTCAACGATCTATCTTCTCTATACGAAATCTATCTTCTACTTAATAGCTAGTTGCATCTTTAATAGAAGATATTTACGGTGGTGTCTACTAGGCATAGTATAATTGCTGAACAGAGAGATCAAAATGGTATAGATCCGTGCAAAGGGCTCGATGTCCTGAAGAAATAAGCTAGCTAACGCGACGAATAATGTTGGATAAGTCATTGAGCCATTCGCGGTCAGCATCAATATTTAAGAGAAATTATTAAATAGAAATATGGAAGATTATGGTCAGGCTGTGCTCGCACTGGCTGACAGATGGTCCAATCATATAGTTTACTTATATTCATAAGGAGAATATTGCGAACATTAAAATATAGACTAACTGTGTTAGACGGTGCACGAAAAATTACGGAGCAAACAATGTTACATTTTCCTTTAACAAGGATTACAGGTTCCGGACGATGTACGAATTCGACGAAACCATTGAGGAATTTCTGCTTCAAAATACATATTTTAATTTCACATTTAAATAGTAGCCTCATTTAATGGTTTTCTATGGAATATTCCAGATATAAAAACACTGAAACAATATCAATATTTGTAGTAGTAATATGCAAATTTAAATTCACATGTATGCCATCAAGGTTAATAATAATTTTCTTCTCTTTTCAAAATTGCAAACACTGTAACTTCGAAGAATATCATGTCTTTAACCTTGGATTGGATGTAACTTCGGATAATCGCATATTTTTCATTACTGACCAGTATTAGTACAAATCGATATTTCCAAAGTACCAAATAATTCTACATGCATGTAGCTATGGTAAACTGTTCCAAAGTTTCACGAACGTCCATCGTACGTGACATGCAAATTTTCAGGCACCGTATTCTGATCACAGTTAGTTGAGAAAAAGAGAGAGTACATACTATACGACATGTTAAATATGACGGAATTTAAACAAAGAAAAAGAAAATGGCGAGAAAGTGGTAAAAATATTCATATGACGTTATATTTTCGGTGTAAATCAAGTGTATATGTATATATCCGTGGTAAAACTACGTATATCTTGTACCTATAATGTACCGCCGGAAGCAATCCCTCTTTGGAAGCAATTTTGCAATTCAAAATTGAACAGAGTAAACCATCATGGATTCGTCAAGGAAAATCGCGTGCACACGAATTCGTGTCTTTTTATTTCTTTCTTTAACCGTATAAGAGGACTTGTTTTCCATCGGTACGAACATATAACGGACTAATCGTTTGAATGTTGATTGTTAAATGTTAGGATAGAAAAACTTAAGAACATGCCCTCGCAGCAGATATTTTACATCGAGGACACACGTTTCGTTGCGTACATGATTATGTTAGATTAGCAAGATTTTTTCATCGAAATGAAACATCGATCATTACTTATTTTCACGTTAGACACATGTTCTCGAGGATTACTTGAACGATACGATATATACGATTAATCTTTTTCGCGCATTACGTATCTGCTAATATATATTGGCCAACTTAAAAAGTAATATCACTTTGCTGTTTACACGTGTCAACAGATTTGTGTCATGTGTAATACCGAATATTCTATTAAAATCTTACAGTATTACACGAAGCGTGTAGAATCAATAACCACCAAATCCAGTTCTCACAAACATACAGAAAGATAATGAACTCCGAAATTCATCTATGAATTCAAACTAAATCGATCAAATTTGTTTTTAAATGAACTACATGGTCATTTTTGATAATAAAAAACGGCCTATAATTGTTTCTATCTGTCAATAATCATAATGTTACCAATTGAAATCTAGAATATTTTATTTATATTTAATATATCTGATACAAATAAACAATTATTTACGAATAATTCGGTTTCCCTTTAAAAACAATTACATTTTACACTCACGTAGAGGAAAGAAGTCCTGAATAAACATCAAATTAATTATTTTATTTGAACGCCAGAAAAAAAATAGATAAATTATCATGTATATAGTTTAGAAAAGAAAGATCTGTGACTTCTGTGAGTTTAAATAATCGATCGAACGCTTGTTAGCAGAAAAGGAAAGATGAATTGTCTGGTTTAAATGCAGTCACTGCCGCAATTTGTTCGCAACGAAATTTACTTCTCGCTAAACATATTTTGACACTGCCTCGTGGTGGTGATCATAAATCCAAAAACTTGTATAAACAATTGTTAAATTTGATTTAAATATTAACTCGCCTATAGCGACGATTTAAAGACGAACGAAAATATTTTCAGTTTGAAATCATCGTTTGAAACGCAGCGTTCACAGCTACCTTATTGTTAGTTATGTGAAAGTTTAACCATTCGTATAATTATTATCATAATTAGTTATTATAATATACTTGAAGGTATGTAACTATTTTATAAATAAATAGATAATCAATGTTCAATGATTTGTATTACGTATCTGATATTTTACCTGTGGAAAAAAGAAAACTTACTGCATTCTCTGTAATGGGGAAAAAAATATGTCTTATAAAAGTCATAATCATTTTATTTCAACTGTCCATGTATGTACAGCTTATTCTATTATTTATATCACTTAAAATTAGTATAATACTGCTATGGGTCTTTGTATGTGTATTTTATCAAACATTTTCAATTAGGATAAAATGCATTATCAAATTTTATGAACAATTTATTTTGTATTGATACATCACTGTCATCTCAACATAGAAACTTATGATACAGTTCTTTTCAAGTAAAAAGATTACAATATACTAATGGTGAAGAGTGCGTCTTTATAAAAATGTAGTCTACATACTTATAAAGAAATTACGAAGATTCCAGCTTCAACTTTTCCGTTAATTGTAGACCAATATAATCCCAATATCTCCTCCTTGTCTGATCATATTTTTCAGATAATTCTTTACATAGCTAAAGTTACATATACTCATAAGTAACAATAATAATTAACAAATATATGAGGAGTTAAGAAGACAAAATACCTTTATAGCATTATTAATATGAAATATCGAATTTGGCGACTCATACGATATAGGTACTTCTTCAGAAATGTCTATAATACAAGCCAGTAAATGATTAACACGACGCCCATTAGAATACAATTCCTCGCACTTCTGTCTTACTTTTTCATTATAAGCCAAACCATCGTTATCGTGCATCAAAATTCTGAAAACATAACGTGTAATTCACATAATATCTAAATCAACTAATTTTCTCTTTTGCTAATGCTAATAAATGATAGTCAACAACAGTACCCTCGTAGGTAGTTCCATGCACTTTCATTTTCCACCACTAATGTTATTTTATCTAAGGCATAATCAATTTCTCTATCAATTACATTTTGTTCGAATTTTGTTGTATTACTTATTACAAAATATCGTTGATTCCAAGCAGAGTTATTGCGAATATCTTCGTCCAACAATTGTTCCACATACTCCAGTTCTTTACTATATAGGCTGTAGATTATACAGATAAAACATTTGTTATATTGGATCAATTGAACTGAATGCAATAACATTACTTGCATAATATTTTTTTGAACCATAATTGTACAAAGAAAAAAAAGATGAATGAAATATACTAACTTAAATGTTTTTATAATCCACTGACGATGCTGCCAAGTATGATAATTCTTTGCATCTTTTCTTAAAATACTTTCTGTAAATTCTAATTCTTCACTACCATCTTGAAGCCACTCAACAATAATTTTTCTATGATGCCAGATTTGATAATTTTTAGTATGAATATTTATCAATCTTTTAATAAACTTTAACTCATCTCGTAATTCTTTTCCAAGAGCTTTAAGTATCTCTCTCCTATATTGCCATACTGTATAATTTGCTGGATTAAGCCAGATACAATTTGTTGTTAACTCTAATGCACGCTCTGACTTTTCACCAGACTTTAAAATGGCACGGAAATAATCATAGGATTCCCTAACTTAAAATAATAACATATGTGAATAAAAGTATTTGATAAATATGCAAGTCATTATTATATTGTCTTTTATTTGACTAATGTTACATAATAAAATGTCTACAATCAATTTATAATAAAATGAACAATATAAGTGACAAAAAGTTAGCACATCATTTTAGTTCAACTGTATAATGATCGCTAACCAAATATATTATAAATGTGGTTAGAACAAATGAATTTTTATTGTAAATAATTCTTAAATACTATAAAAGTTTTCCACGTGAATTTACATACTTCATATTAATTGCATTAATACACTGTTTGCTGCATTGTTTAACATTTATTTTTCCCCATAAAATTAGTTCCAATATAAATGCAACAATTTAAATTAAAAATATATCTTGAATGTACAATTTATTAAATGATCATACACTTAATAAGCATGATGCTTCGTTAAAAAATTCCATTTTAATATTATAATGTTACAAGGATATTTTTCAATGTATTGTAATGTATACACAGTTAAAGTGAGGTTATGCTTCAACATCGATAAGGACATAAAACTTTAATAAGAAAGAACTAACAAACAATATGCCACTCATATAAGGCAGATTATATATTATGAATGAAATACTTACAATTGTCGGAATAAGAAATTGCAACAATAGGATTAGGACCGTCGTCCTGTGGTACAGGAATCACGTCACTCCATTCTTCGCGATCCTTGTATGACACCCAATTATTTATATCAGAACCATCTTTGTCATTCAGTTCCTCGTTGTAACTATCCGACATTGTTTCTCTTACAAAATATCGTGTAACGATATATATAAAATTACACTTTTACAACTCAGTTCCTATTCTGACTACCTTTTCAAACCTGTTAAACTTTTCTTCATCTGACTTTCTGAATCACTCCAAGTCTTTCAAATTATACCATAGATGTCTCCTGATGTCTCCATCAAATGAAATGAATATACGTATAACTACAAGACAAGAATACCAACTACAGTGGTATTCATAATATTTATATAACTATGTAAATTACTGTTTAAACCAAAAAAGAAGTTAATAAAAAAAGAATATGTATTTAGTTTGGGATGTGTTAATTGAACTTTAGAAAGGTTCTTGGTGCTTATTTCAAATTGGCGAGAATAAACAGCTGTTCATAGCCCTCTATTGGTGAGTTCAAAGATGCGTCGTCGCAACGAAAAACGACATCCATGCGTCATTTTGATAGCGAAAGGTTTCTGATAGTCCACATGCCACCTTTGTCACATATGTGCTTACGTGGAAGTGGCGGTATAGGTCAAGTTTGTATGTGTTTTATGGTGATTTGAAAGTGATCTCCAATACGTGATTTAGTTATCTTTTGATGGCAGTGTTTACGTGTCGCGTGGTGCCAACATCACTACAAACATGAGTAGTGCACCACGTAAAGTGAAAAATCCGTTGTTGTCAGCGGCTGGCGATGGTTTTCCTTTTGAAAATTATGCTGAAAATGCATTGTTGGTGCCCGTTACACCTACTACACCTGCAGTACTCCGCGATGGTGAGTCAATGGACGAAACACCTGGGCGGGGCTTTTGCAAGTTCATATTTCCATAATCTCTTTGACACGTGACAAAATGTTGTAAATGGTGTCTGTAGATTTACGTATGTTTGTTTTTTCCTTCATTCTATTCATTAATTCTCACAATACTTTGAGTAACGTTTGTACCTAACCAAACGTCTGTCACGAACTCCGTTTGAAGTAAACAAATGTTACGTTTGTAGTGTTAATTTATTTATGTTAATTAGCGTCATGTTTTCATTAACAATAGTCTACATTCGTGTCTATTTAGTGTGAATCTACAATCTCTTCTGATGTGATGTTTCATTTGTAATCAATGTTATCAAATGGAATATTATAATTCTTCAGTCCTATATTAACTAAAATTGTTTATTCAAGGTGTTATGCTTATAGTGAAGGTTATGTTCTAAATTTTGGAATGCATATTTGTCTAAGATTGAATACAATTAAATGTAAATATTGTATAACCAAATTATGCTTTCGCCATTAAATTTATCTCCGAACCATATTTGAAAGTCATGCAATTGAACAGTGATAATACATATCAAAATTTATTAATAGGTTTTTATGTACATTCCCTGACACATGACATATATATAAAATTTAGTTCTAATATTAATCAACATTATAATGACATTGCATTTTTAATACATATTATGTTTTTATATTGTTTATTACTACAAATATTGATTAGAAACTAGTTCTTTCAGCTTGCGCAGGAGGTCTAGATCCATATCTTTGTGTATAAGGCAAATTGAGACTTTTCCTTCTTCGAATGCAATATATGATTGAGATAATAATCAAAATGATGATAAATAGGGCAAGCAATACTCCTACTGTAATAGAAGCTATCTCTGCTTCCGACAAGTTGTTCCATACTAAAAGAATATTCCACATATTATATGTAGTGAATGACATGTTTTGTCAGTTTATGTATTTCATGATATTAACAGTAACAATTCTGCATGTATTCATTCAAGATATGTTTGTTTTTACTTTAAGATAATGAAAAGTCAAAGTTTAATTGTGCAAAGGTGAAATTAATTTAGTAAGATTTATTTAATGTTTATATTAATTAATTGGTTGAAGAATTGTACCAATGCATGTGATAAATATAATGTGAACATTACCTGTAACATCTATGGTTTGAGTATTATAATTGTCCAATAAGTCTCTCGCTGTAATTTTAACTGTCACATCGCAACATGTAGCTGAATAATAAAATTTTATAGGACTTCTTGTACCACTAATAAATTCTGATTGTGGATATATTTCATTGGGTGATGAAATGACACGTTGTAAACCTGTTTTAAAAGTGTAACATTTTAATATTTGTTATGATTGTCTTGGTTTAAGATTAAAATGAAATATTTCTATTAGTATTCAGTGGCTTAGACTCTATTGAAACGTGGAATTGATACCTGAATCATAATCCTGAATTGTAATGTCCATACTCCAACGAGATTTGTAGCATCGTCCTTTTTCCAATTTTCCGGCACAGTTGTTATTGAAAGAATATTCCATTTTTGGTTTCACATCATCGGTTAACTACGTGTTATTATATAACATGTAACTATATGTTAGATTTACTTGTATTTACTCTAGAGTAAATTATAGAATGTTTATCCTGCACTTTAGTTTAATTTTTTGCGAAGAATCACCGCTTTTCGGCTTTATTGACAATAACAAACTTTCCTCTGTTTATAATTACCTTTGAGAGTGAGCCTTGCACATACAAGTATACAGATTTATCCTTTATTTCTGTACCCTGTATGGATAATGTAACTGTATTAGCCGTGTCCGGTGCAGCATTATCGGGTATAATCAAGTCCACTGCTACGTTACTCATTTGTCCAGGGTATATCCACGCACTAGAACAAACAAATATTCAGTTGATAGGTAGTGTGAAAAGGCAAGCAAATTTGATTTTTAATAAAAAGTACAAATTTCAGATAGATTTGTAAAAAAAGAAAATTATATAACGGAAAATAAATTAAACGCAATAAAAAATAAGGGAAAACGTTGTAAAATTGTTGAAACTTACTATGTTGGTTGGAGGTTGTACACCCTAAAAGGCGTACTCCTCACTCTGAATCCATATCTGACGGGCAAAACGCAGTTATTCATTACATCGAAAACTACTCTGTGTATTGTTCCAGGCGTGACAAGCAAATTCGAATTTCTGTTGACTTCTATGAGCATTCTTTTCTCGTCGATACTATTCTCGTTTCTGTAATTTACCAACTCTTCGGATAGTTCTCGATTGTCTAAAGCCTCTATCATATTCATGGACGTACGAGCATTGTTCATTACTGGTGTTTTGATATCGATGCTTTCAATCTGTTCCACCGAGGATCTTGCATGAATCTCTTGTTTATCCTGAATCGAAGACATCAAATTTTACAGTGTAAGAGGTGTCATTACTGTGTAAACCTGAATGTTTTTTAAAATAATTCTTTTGTTCGAAATACATATCTAGCGAGTGATGAAAAGTCATCATTTAAAAGAATTGGTTATTTATCGATGTTAGATAAAAATATTTTTATATCTGGTACGAAATATGCTTTGTTTGCTTAGATACGTCGAATTCTAGAATCAAATTTTTATGTACTTCATGCAAAGAGTTATAGGTGTACAAGATGTGCAGAATTATTTGAGAATTATTTCACAGATGTAGTTTTTTTTACCTCCGTTGATATCATTCCGCCGGAAGATTGTTTATCATCGCTGGGATAATTGGAAGTAGTTACATTCCCACCACCCATAAAAGCAGCGTACTCAACGTAGTTAGCGAGTATATTTTCAGTGCTGGTGGATACCGAGGAATCATTCTCATTGGAATTTTCCGCTGACGTTCGATTATTTAGTTCTTGTGCGAACGATTCATGCTGTCGAGTAATTTTTTTGTCACTGCCTAGGTCAAAGTTGTTGGTTGCGTTTGAATTTTGTTGTTCAGCTGCGACTGCCTTTGACTCGCTTGCCTAAAAAGATTCACCAAGTATCTATAGTACCATCTTAATTTATTCGTTTGACTACCATACGATGACAATGTTTGCACGATCAATTTACATACCTTTTTAAAATCATCGATCGTTTTATCTTTACTTAATTTTATGTCGTCTTTTGTTACAATGGCTGAACGGTATGTCGTATCTGATGCTCCGTCGAAGTCTGTAATGTTACGAATAAATTTGAGGTATTTTTTGTTAGCGTTGAGAAGATATTAAATTTATTCAATTTCTCGGCAGAAATATTTGAATTAATGAGTAGATAACAATTCCACCTAATTCAACAAATTGCAGTCGTATGTTATTGTAGCAATAAGGTAAGTAAACTTTAATGTTTTTTAAATGGTACACGATGCTCATATATCTAAATTAAAATGCCATTATCGATATAAAACGTTAACGAAAAATCAAGCGTTAGTTTAAAAACGGATACAAGATATGTTTAAAATTGTAGAAGTTGAAGCAGAAATAAATAGGGGGAAAATTGTCGTATTCTACAGTATTGTTTTTTTGGAGAAGACCATGAGATTTGTTGACTATTATATTTATTATTTCTGTACGTATAATATCGGTATGCTGTCAGAAATTTCGCCAGATAGGCAATGAAAGATAGTAGTTGCATGATAGTTCGTTCTCATTTAACTCGTTTCAATAGGTGCAAATTATTTTCTCAATTGAATGCATAAACTGCTTGACGGAAGCAAATACTTTTTGTATACTGTTGTTACAGACAGCTCTCATCATTGAGAAACTGAAATGAATGTGTTTATGCATGAATATACTATGCATGCACTAGAATTAGCCGCGAGATAACAAATTTACATAACATCCGAGAAACGAAACATGAAAAATATCCAGAAATTCCTATATCAGTCATTTAGAATATTATCGTGTATCAGTTACAAACAGTTGAATATCAATTTAGCATTCGAAGTTAATTGTATAATTTTTTGAAAAGTCTTGGTACTCTCGAAATTTTAAAAGGTGTATTAGTAGAGAAACTACATACTTTAACTGAAAAAAGATTCGTAAGAGAGATATAAGATCGATAAATATTACACCTTTATGGTTTTTGCGTTAATAAGTGTTGAATTGTATTGTGTTATATTGTATTTTTGTATTTGTTCCCCTTGGAATTGCATCTTAACATTCGAATTCTTTCTTTCTTCTTTTACACTTTATTTTCCTATTTTACCTTAACTCTCCTTCATCACTACCTTATTTCTAAAACTCTAATTTAAAATCATTTTTAAATTATAAAGTTTCATGTATGTCATATCTGATGCTTAACTTATGGACAATGTGTATGTATCTATGTTAATGTTTATCCACATTTTGACGTTACAAAAACAAGTTTCTTATCACTTTCGTAAAGTTTCTAAGATAATAACAATTACATAAGTTCGTTTACTATTCAGGGTGTCACTGATACTTCGGAGTGTACATATTCTGTTTACACACTATTCGTACGATAAACAAGATCGATGTATGCAGTTAAATACAATACTGCACAATATTACAATGTTTAGGAATTATTTATTAAAGTTTCTTTTCTTGAAGAGAGGTTAGCAAAAAAAGGATAAGACACATCATGTGGAAACGTATAAGAAATGAAATAGAATTTAACAACAAAAAGTTTCATAGGAATAATTGACGGTGTATATTAATTATCATTGAAGGTGGTAAGTGTCCACATACATATTTATGAACGGGGTCTATGAAGTAAAACAGATCCGTTTTGAGTGGAAGTGGAATTTCCCGTACTAGGTCAGACATTTTGGTCAGACTTGGTCAGTTTCAGCCAGACTAACAATAAGTACTAGTCTCTCGTCACCGTCTAAATTTTTCTTTCTCGTGGTATCACATTCTACCTAATGCTTTAGCTTCAGCACAATTTTGCATCTTCTCTTTCAATCACGTTACATTAGAAACAAATTAATATTTTACAATAAAATTTTAAGGAAATGGCTAACTTACTTTTTTACATCATTATTTACACTTTTTTAGTACGTAATTATCAATAATTCTCAACCTTCATTTATTAGTAAATAAAAGTACGGAATTCATATCACAGAAACGTATCATCAAAGCCAATATTTTTTCTTTGTATGGTATGCATGAAAAGAATTACGCGTCATACATATCTGCGTCATCCGAAGCCAAAGTATTATTATAATTCACGATTGGATCTTTCTTTCTCTTTAGAATACATGGAAAACTGTGCTTGTGCGTGATTACAATCGTCAATCGTTGTAGTAAATTTAATCAACAAGCGTTAATAGAACGGGGCAACTTATAAATGCTGCAGTTTTGTAATCATAATGCCTTTGACTTAGCTCGTGTTATCTATTTACGCTACTGCATGCTGTCATATTCAAAACTAAAACCAATAAAATCAATAGCCCCGATAGACTAGGAATGTATTATCGATAGTACTCCACTACTACTAGCAAGTTCACGACTAAAGTTGATAAAAATTCTCCTTTGAACTAAAATCGCTTATTATACAAAATGTTGGTTTTTAAAAGTTAAGGGGGTATTATCGTATAGAAACTTCAAAAATTCGATTTTTATTTTTTTACATTTTCTTATCATTTGGGGTTTTGAGAAAGTGCCTCTACAATATTAATTTGAAATTCGTAGAGCTCTCATAGCTACAGTGGCTTAAAGGCTACTCACCAGTATTAGTGCTAAATGTATATAGCAAACTTTAAACGCGTTTTTCTCGAAACGACATTTTTCAAGTCGGGCACACGTTTTTTTTCAAAAACTATTGGACCGACCGACTTCTGGTTTTACACACATTTCGAGGGCACCATCATCTATGGTCTGAACTAGAATTATACCGAGAGCTTGAATATTTTAGCCCTGGTCTCATATTTTAGTTGACAATTTTCCGGGAAAATTAAACCTTAATTTTCAAACAGCTGCGATTCCGATAAAAAATTCAGTACTTAACTCTAGTTCAGACGATAACTACATTCATATAGATTGAAAACCAAATTTGTTTTTCTGTCTCAGACGACTAGAACCGCCACAGCCTGTGCGCCCGATTGAACGAACGTCTCACGCCACAACCTGCACAATAGCGCATAACTTGTATAGATTTCAATGAAGTATTTCATAAAAATTTGTGTTGTTAGTTGAAACATGTTTTATTATGTATAAAAAACTATGGTACTGTAGGTTTGACAGTTTTCGCAAAATTAATTCCTAAAAATTACTGAAAAAACAAACTTCTAGACGATAATACCCCTTTAAAGCCTGCAAAAGATACGCAAGCATCTCCCTCTATCCCTGACGAGTTTGACCAGTGATCTTATCTATCGAGCTATTTGTAACTACCCGCTGTTCTCCATTCTTTCCCCATTCTAATCGGATCTAAGGAGAAAAATTCGCGAATCTCGTTTCTTCCTGATCTCCAGCGTGCGTCAGCCGAACGGCGTAGTTGGCGAGCAAAGGGCAGCCCGCGGCGTTCTTGCACAACTGTGCGTATCTCTCGGCCAGAAAGCGTCGGCTGGTTTGCCAGTTGTCAGATGACGCGTTTCGAGCGAGTTTCGCATACACGTCGCGCTAGCGTAAGCAAGCTCGCCGACAGCTCGCGGTGCCAGTACTGCTGGGTTTAACTTGGGCTTCAGGTTTTCCCGAGTGCTTACGCGTCTCATCGTTTTTGCGCGTCCCCGAAAGTTCATCGAGCAAGCCTTGAGATTGTGTTAGTGGCTGTGCTTTAATTAAGAGCATATCGGAGTATCAGCAGTGGTAAGTCGATCCAGCTTCCCCGGCAGCGAACAGTGTTTACATTTCGATGATTTCGCGACGAATGGTGCACTTATGAATCGATATTGTTGTTCTTCCTTTACACCTGTAGTAGATCATTAGCCAAAGATGGGTATAATTGAATCAATGACAAATGAATTCGATAAACATATTCTCGACGTTTGCTTGATGGATCGATTTAACGTTTGTTTGTACTCTATGAAATACGCCATTCTATAATTAGAATGTTCAATTTTTGTTGAAAAAGTAACGCAGAAGCAATGCTCATCTTTTACTTGTTATATGAAAATTTTATTCAGACGAAACTTTCGGTCCATCTCTGATATCGATGAGGTTAATGCTCTCGCTTGTGATATCGATAATCTTGTTCAAAATATTTGTTGTTTGCGGGATGGTACCTTTATGCAAGTTTATATTTCGAGAATTTGGTTTCTGATTGACACGCGAGAGAATATAGTAATTTGGTGATTATCGAGTTGACGTTTAAGTTTGTACAGTTCTATTTGAACACTGCTGACTTTTATCCTCATAAAAATTACTTCGGTAATACATATATAAACGTGATCGACAAATTCTTAGAAAGTAAATGTTATGAAACAGAAAATGTATCGAAGATCCTGACACCCGTACACTTAGTCTTAATATAGTAGTGAAAACATTCAGAACCAAGATTATGGTACGTCAGGTTAACAGAAACAGACATTTCCGACATTCACTTCCGTGTGCATTTAACCAAGGTTTAAATGCTTTGCAAAACGCTAGAAGTATTTGTGCCGTACAAGGAAAACATTATTGCGGCAGGCCGCCTTGAAAGTGAATTGCACGTTTTAAAGCGGATTTCAAGATGAGAGTGAGAGTGAGATGGTGTGCTTCGGCGCGCCAACCGCATCAGTGCTAATCAGTTGTCGTTGGTTGTTTTCCTCTATTTAAACAGTCTATTCTGCTTCACACGATGACCCCACTCATATAATTTAATAAACTATTTGAATTTTTATCACAGATAAACCGTTTTCAAAATATCTGCAGAAGACATCGAAGTACCTTATCAAAATAACACGACTAACACCTAGAAGCCTCAGTTAGTATCAACCATGACGAACCAGGCCGTGAAAGCCTCGAATATCTTACACAACCCTGCTTATTAACGAAAAGGTTCACTTACCATTTAATCGAGGTGCCGGAAAGAATAGTTTATCTCTCGTCTCATCTTCTGCTTCTTCGACGAAGCCCACGACGGCGAAGTGGTATTTCGAATTTTTCTCCCCCATGAACTTCATCCACCACTCGCCAGGTGGCGCGTTGCGCGTGTCGATTTTCATCCCTTCCGTGTCACCTTTACGTGTCCAAGAAATCATTGTTCCGAGCCACGGCGTTGTTGCATCTGTCAATTACAATACACGGGTACGTTAGTTATTTACCAAAGCATTTTAGATGCTGAGAACCGGGACATGCCGTTCCGGAACGAGCGTTTTCAAAGAACATGCGGAGAACGTCGCGCAGCCGTTCTAGAGACGAGAATTTCATTCGCGTGAGGATAATTGGCAGTGGACGCAGACATTTGCGATTCTTCGTGTGCCAAGCATCTCGCCTAGCTTCCTATTAAAGTGAGGACAATCGCTTGGTGAAATGCAACGTGTGTGTGGTTTGGACTGTTTGAGAAGGCGATGCGGTCGATACCATGAGTGGTACGTGGAGGGTGTAAGACATCGTGCTCGCCAATAGTAGTAAACTATTAAATATAGTACAGTATAAAATATTACAGTAGAACAATAGTTAGGGTAAAATATTTGAAGCTTGTATGAATCGTTTCCACAAAGTTGATATTAAGGGGAGAAACCACATTGAGAAGCACTCGTAAAAAATTAAATTTTCAATTTTTTTGACAGCAGTTTAGTTCATATTATTAGAAACCATGTCAAAAATATAAGAAAAAGTTTCGTTGATTTCAGATAATAGTGTAATGTGCTCAAAGATTTCTGTGTGTATTTTAAAATGTACGTAAAATACTCTCATTCAACTTCGTAAAGTTTTAGTTCTAAAATAAAATAAAAACTGTTGATAAATGCTTGAAATTGAAGTTGTAGCATAAATGAATAAGAGTTGGAAACTGCTTTGTACATGTTTCACCAAAAACCTTATTTGGCTTTGATTAATTAAAACACGACAACGAAACTTTTTCACTGGAAGGTCTCTCGAATGATATTCTTGACGCAACACCGTTGTAGCAAATTACGTTTCTACGTGAAATAAATGTGCACCTTGTTGGACAATGAACACGGACGGGAAATTATAGAGATCTATTAATTCACGTGTCAGAGTACGTTCCGAGCGTCGACAATTATTTTTAGTTTACGCTACATAACAAGATCGCTCATGTAGTATCGAAACACGTGGCGCAACGTTCAGCCTTCACCTCTGCGTAGACGATCGATCGATTAATTTACCACTGATTTTTCAAGATTCTTAAAATTCTGGTTTTCCAGTATTTGGCGAGAGATGGAAAAATACTTACTCGTAGGTATTCGAAGAGCTGCGCTCGAAATATTTCCGTCGACATTTATGATAATTCGATTAATCCTCCTGTCGACTGAGAATTTTATCTCCATGCGTTCGCTCACGTTGAACTTTTCCGTGATTGTTATCTAGAAGAAATCAATTCGGGTAATTGATCGTTATTAACACGAAATACGATTGCGTTCTGAGTTCTGGTTTGTCTGGATAAAAAATTGATTCACCGAGTAATAGCATTTGCTAAAAGTGCAAATTTGCAATTACATCTTTGAAATTTCTATAATGATTTTTTAATATTTTCAAACATTATAGCGCTTTAAAGGGCCTTTAATTTCACTTGAAATTGTAATTGCGCATATTTATATTTCAAACAGTGATAAATGATGGTGCCAAATTTGAATTTCGTGTGACTATTTGTTCTCAAAACACGCATTCCTAAAAATAACTCATTTTATCACCCATTAAACCAGAACTTCGCTTTATGAAAATTGCTGCACTGACATGTGTTTGGATTCCAAGTGTGTTAACTCTCTCAAAGTCGTCACCGTTTTGTTTGTTAATCTGTATATTCGCATACAATTCTTTTTCTGTGTAATTCGTGCGAGTTCCTGCTTCAGCTGTTTCGCAATCCAGGTCAAGGTAAATCTAAAAGTATAAACAAGATTACGAATATTCTTGGAAGGATAGCACAGTGGTACAGCAAACTATACCTGACATTTTCTGGGAACGTTGTTTGAATTTTGTTCGTCGGTCGATCTTACTTCTGGCATGGTTAATTGCAGGTGACCTTTCGGAACCGGATTATCTGAAATATTTTATCCGAGTTTAAGATAATTAATTCTCTGCTCGCCTCTCTTTAGCAGCGGTTGTTGATAGTCATTGTTAGAAGGGGTTTAATTCTCTGGGTCAATAAACAAAGATCTGCAAAATATTTACTACTAGTTGTATCCATGTGGGTAAACACCAGTAATATGCGGAATTGTTTTTCACGTTTCACTTAAAATCTCTCAATGTGTGTATAATTCGTACGAGGTATGACTTATCTGTTGTTTATAACCGATTTGGAAATCAATCTCTGTTTTACGTCATTAGAAGAATTTTTATGAGTTTCCTTTTACCAGTTTCGCATATCTTACCCGCTGTGTCAATGCCATTACTCGACCAAAAGATGTTAATGTATTGAAAGTTATCGTCATCTGTGTTGCTTCCCTTTCCGATGCAGTACCTTTCGGTTAAAGAACGATATTAGTGTACCATTTGACAACAATCTTATGATTCAAGGTATTACGTGTTCTTCGTTGAACTACAGTATCGATTTAAGAAAAATTAGTTCGAATCAGATAATCATTTGTTAACGTTTTTTGTTTTCTATTTATAGTTCTGTATGTGAAAAAGAATGGCCGTAACATCTTTACACATGACTTTTATTGCGTAAATATAATTATTCCCAAATTCTGAATTTATGGCACTTCAGTCATCGAGGTAGAAACAAAAATGAAACATTCTAGCCATGGAAACGTGAAAAGACTCGAAATATCCTAATTCTAAAAATAGCGTTTTTTCGCCCGCATGCCATGAACATATGCACCAACAAACTTCCCACGTTTTTCTTTACCACTTCCAGTGTAAACATTATCCAACATAGTTTATTCAAAAACCTCACCTAGCACACTCGTCCGAAGAGAAAATTACGGTTCCATCGGGGTTGGATTCTTTCGATTGTTCGAAAAAACTTCCAGTCCGACTTCCTAGCGGTGTATTCCAATACGGCACTTCCGTTTGAATTTCTAAACTTGGACGACGCATTTTTTCACCCGACATTACGTTTCGTCTCAGGAGTTTGAGATTATCTCTCGTATCCATATTGTCGAAGATCGTGACAGTGTTTACTGCTGTCGCAGCAACAATAATTGTCGTACACGTAACGCACACTAGGTAACACATCACCGGGTAACGAAAGCACACTCGCGTTTTCATGATGCGTCTTTCAGGGGTAATCTTGACGGAAGACTGACAGTGAAAATCGACCGGTTACTTATAAAGTACCGGGCGTCATCGTTTACAAAAGGGTAAGGTGTTCGTAGTTACGTCTACGATAACACGACCGGTAAAGTAAATGTAGGCGTAAACGCTGCCCGTTGACAATCGCAGGTGTTTGATGTGCATGCGTGTACAGGATGTGATCGCGTATAGAAATGGGTAATTCGAGGTCCGACAGGATGCCAGTGCGATCATCCACGTAAGAAAAGATACCTCGTATCTTTTACCATTATCTTCGTCATTGCGACTTACGTCCATTGTATCCTGTTCAATATTGACAGTTTCTGAATAATCCAACTGGGACTTTGTATATTGGGGCAATTCGTGGTTAATGTGTCATTTATGACGTGGACCTTCAATTGTTGCCATTATTGCTGACGAAACAGTGAATTTTGTACTATGCGGTGGGCTCATTGGTACGTGACCTCATCACACAAGGTTGTGGCGTTTCTTGGTATAGTAATTGTTGGTAAAGTATAAAAGTTCGTAAAAGGGAAGATTTGGTTACTTGATGATGACATCATTGGATAATCAGTTATATTAGAAAAGTGTTTTATTTTGAAAACGGATGGTTCCGTAGGTTTTTAGATTGATTATACTCGTATGAGATTCTATAATATGTATACCTAAAGACTACATCATTGATACAAAATTAACAAAAATAAAAGAAACAACGGCATTGAAACTAAATAAATATAATGAAGAATGAACAAAACCATAGAACGCACGGTGAAGTATTTGGTCTCGAATAATTTTGACTCTATAATTTCTATGTTATAAGTATCATACTATTCAATTGCTTTAACGTGGCAAACTCAAAGCAATAATTATTTTTATAAGCAATTTAATTTAGGTCAATCAATTGTACTACAGAAATTTGTGATAATTTATCAAAGATTATGGTGGTTTAAATGTACTTTGTAGATGTTCAGGAAAGTTGGTGGTTTTTTCGAGTATCTTTTAGTAGTTTTCCATAACGAGTAATCTGTGTCATCATTAAGAGAGAGGTTTGAAATGTAAGGGTAAAATTCTTCGTTACAGTAATTTTGAATTAGTTGCTTCTGTTGGAATGTTTATTTATAAAGAGTTCGTACTGAAGTCTTACCTCTTTTAAGCATCTGCGGTAGTGTAGCCAAAACTGAGTGTATAGTGACATTGTTTGTAATGTCTGTAGCAAATACTGTGGTTAACGAACATCTTATTCTAAAATGGTATAAAGAACGTAGAAGCGATGATTTCAGCTTGAAAGATAAAGAGCGAAGTGGAAGGTCAGTTAAGATTAACGATGATCACATGTTCACGTTAAGTCAAGGTAAATCACGTTTTCGTCGAACTGATCACGAAAGATCAGATTCTTCACAGTTGAAGAAACGAAAAATATAAACAAGTACCATGTTTGGATCCCGCGCGAATTGATGCGCAAATCAATGTGCCAGTTGCATATATACCAATTCCATAGCGTAAATAAAAAAAAAATAAAAAAACTGAACACCCTGAATATTAGCTTTGTACTGCATCATTCTATTTCAACAAATTGTACCAAAATTTTAGACGAAACTTTTCGCTGTTTTCAGATGCTGAAGTGGACAACTTCGTGGGAAAGGAATCAGCAAATTCTCAAAATTCACCTAAACTGGTGACTCCAACCAGTACAGATACCGAATTCACACCTATACCTTTACGTTCCGAAAACGCGAAAAGTACAGAAAATCAGCCCGCGAAGCAAGGCTACTTCACTTCGATTCTTTCGTCTCTCCCAAATTTGTCCTTATCGTCGATTAAGGGCGATTCCTCGGGAACACAAACAAACCAAGGATTTGAACACGTAGCCGGTGTACAGAATACGAATCCTTATGTGCCTTCGTACGATAGTCGTGATACTTTGAAACATACACCGTCGCCTGTAATCCCTAATTTCCACGATCCTCGACGCACGAATTTTGCGGGATCTGGCGAGGTTCTGGCCGGAAACACTGCGAATTTATCAACTCCACCGCAACCAACCTTGCCGCCTACAATTCCTTCCTCGACCGATGGTAAGTTTTCATTATTTTCTAACTATAGTAGATATCTGAATAATACGATTAAGAGGGTACTCTTTTTTTGTTTTATTTTTTGCTAAACTTTACTTTGAGCAATACAAAATTATGGACTTTTGTTTTTACCATTTAGTATCTTTTGATGCCTGTAACGCAAAAATACAGGTTTTAATGTTAGGAATCTAGCGATCAAAAAGATATGCGTATGTAAATTTCAGTACTTTTAGCGTAATTCACTGGTTACTACGACGCCATGTTGGCTTTTATCTATGCTCCGTTGATCGATTAAGTAGGGGTGACATTAAAATGATAAAACATGTTTTTGACTGTCGAAAATCGTTCTAGTTTAGTTTTACTGAAAAATTCTGCGATCAAACGGAAATAATAAATTGAAAGAAATAAATGAGGACTGATCGTAAGGAATCGAACCCGAACTGGCATTGTGCAAGTTCATGTCAAAATCTACCAGTATACAAAGTTTCAATGAAATAGGTGATTCGAAGGTCTTGCGCTTTCTTTGTTAGGAACACGGACATTAATATGATTGTAGTGATGCGGACGTCAACACAAAAAAGCTAACATTAAATACAAGACTTAATATGTTAGTCACGTGAAACTAATATAATGTCTTTTTCTTTCTCTCAGGACCCATTTCGTATCGACTTGGCAACCAAAGACGTCTTAAATACGCACCGCCGCCCGATTTGACAACGAGCACATCCAAACAATATTCAGCTTCGCCTGTTCCATCATTATTTACTCCGCCGAGTGTTGTGACGTCGACTATTTTTAATCCAAACGTACCAGTTGTCTCGGCTCCAAGTCACCAGCTGATCGACAATCCGATTTCCACTAATCCATCGTCGTTGCAACACTCAACGCCGGAGCAATTGTCCCAAGACAATTCTTTGCAAGTGTCAGTCAGATCTAGTCCGATAGCGACAGGAGTTCCTTGTAGCTCAACTGGTACCCCGCGAAGCGTGACGCCTCAAAGTCAGACCTCTGGTTTCGAGAGCGTTCCTCTGTCTGGAAAATCAGGACTCTTTGTGTCAACTTCTCGACCCATTCCTTCCAAAGTTCTGGAACCTGCGACCCCTCAAAACACACCAGCCAATGTCTCATTCTCTGGCTTTGATCTGTATGCGAATTATCCAGACCACTTAACGACGCTTAATTCAGGAAAGGGAGCTGCCGCAACAGGAAACCGAGTTGCCACCTCCTCGAACCAAGCGGTCTCGCACATTTTACAAGAAAATATAGTCGCACCTTCCGTGGAAGTTAAAGCTAATTCGACGTTTGCTCCAATTTCTGCGGTTCAAGTTACGGAAAAATTGGAACACCTGCTCGCTGAACAGAAAGAGGATTCCACGAATTTACCTGCTGGGATAACAACCAAACCTGACGAGAGCACAACAGAGGCTCAAGTTGTCGAAACTCCTAAGGATACAAAGTCAAACGACACCGAAGGCAAGAGCGAATTAGTTAAATCTGACTCAGTAACCGATACGATTACTAGACAAGTTTCCGAACCGTTGCACCCACCGATAGTTCGTCAGGGACCGTATACAGCGAATGAAAGTATTGATACATCGCAAAGTCATGGTGTGTCGTCGTATATACCATCCTTCCAACAATATTTTCAGGCACAACCTTCTGCGTCAGGTACCGATTTCTTCGCGGAGAAACCACCGACACAGCAGAAGCCGAGTCTGAGTTATACCACGGCTGAAGTTTCAGTCCCGACTACATTTTCTGATCCTTTGAAGGCATTCGCACAGCCTGCTAGTTCGTTTTTCGATTTGTCGGGAATTAACAGCCCACTCTCTCCACCTCAGCACAAAGAAAACATTGCGAATGCGCATGCCGATTTAGCAACAGCTCCTTCGATAAAAAATTCGCAACAGTCACCGTCGGGCACTTCGTTGCTTTCTAATCTCAGTAGTGCTTTTGTACCTGTATCTCAGGCATCGTGGGATATCAATAAAACCCCTCAAGCAGAGACTGCAAATGCAACATGTAGTGCGACGATTCAGGCAGTACCTCCTATGCTTTACAACCCAGCACAATTTCAAAACGATTTCTACAAGCCATCGTCAGTAAGGCATCCGTACATTTCCCCTTTCGCACAACCAGCAGCGAGCCAAGCTCAACAATACTTTGAGAATTTACCTGGATCGGTACAAGTGCACGACACAGCCGGTGGAAACAGTAATATATTCCTGCCCACATCACCCGCGACTACGATCGTACCTGAACCGACGGGTTCGGCTACTCTAAGTCCAGTGCAAATGTCAATTAATCCGTTATCTGGGCGACCAAGCTTAGATACCGTGCCTCGCAGTTTTCAAAATTTGGTAAGGAATGTATTATAAAATTCTGTAAAAAAGAAAAAGATAAAATTTTTACCTAGAGAAAAGCAATTTCCCCTAAAATAAGAAATATCTTCTATATGGTGAATAAAAATAACAATTATTAATCGGTTGGTAATAAATTCCAGGCCACTGGTACCACAGATAAACGCATGCCGTACAGAGCAGTGTACCATCATTGGTTTTATCGGAAGGAGGTGGAAAATAAGGTGCTATGGCTTCCATTTTCCATGCAAGATAGTTTACAGTTAGAAGAGGTGCATAATTCCTCCGAGATTACCCCTGAAACTACAGTCGCCACGGATGGTGGTCGTTACGATGTAGACATTTTACGACGTCAGAGATCCCCCGTTTATTGGAGCGGAACACCAACAGAAGTTAGACGATGCTCTTGGTTCTTTAAAGGACCTACTGAATCGAAATACATCCCTTACGATGAAAGCACTGCCGCGAAACTCGAGGAAGAGTATAAACAAGCTTGTGTCGCGAATAGCTGGAACCGAAGGATTGATCTGAACAATGGAGAATACATTATTTTCCATAGCGCCACCGTCCAAATTCACTACCTGATTCCCAGTTCCCCAGAATTGACAGCGTCATGGGGCAATACTGCGGTAAATTCCCTTCAATTATTAATGAGATAAACGAAACACTTAAATGGAAAGTGAAATATCAGTCTGAATACATTCAAAGATTTTCTACATCGTTCATTTTTTCATTGTATAATACGCGTGGTGCTGTTGGAAATGTTCAATCATGATTTGTACAGGGTTCAGAGGACAGTGCATATTTACAGGGTGCTGGTAGTAGGCCACGAGTGCTAAAAAGGGGTGTCGACGAATTTCACATTGAAGATGGCGAACCTGAGAAAGTGGATCATCTTATGTTTCTCGTCCATGGTATAGGAAGCGTCTGCGACTTGAAATTTCGAACCGTGGAGGAAGTTGGTATGTTTTAAATAAAGGTTTATATTAATTGTGATTTTATTATTACTACAAAAGGTATAATTTTCTTATACCTATTTTCTTAGATTAATGTATAGGATGGTACGCGTGTGTTTAAAAATATTTCACAATGAAATTTGTAAACAACCGAATACTAATTAACTTTTGTTCCAAACATTATTTCGTCCAATTACGACGAACACCCTGTACATAATAATTATTCTTGAAAACTGAAATTAAAGCTCGATTTAACTAAACCTTGCTAAGTCAAATGACGATCGATGATAATATACATTGCACAATTGCAGTTGACGAGTTTCGAAGTATATCACTGCAATTGGTTCAATCGCATTATCGAACTGCCAGCGAACAGAGAATTGTGAACAGGATAGAAGTTCTACCAATTTCTTGGCACACGACCCTTCATTCCGAGGATACTGGAATCGACAAGAAATTAAAAGCCATCACGTTAGAGAGTATACCCAAGTTACGGCATTTCACCAACGACACATTGCTCGACATACTTTTCTACACTAGTCCTGTGTACTGCCAAACCATAATGCAAACAGTTGGAAGTGAGGTGAACAGGCTCTATGCTCTTTTCAAAGAAAGAAACCCGAGTTTTGATGGAGGAATTTACCTTGGCGGTCATTCGTTGGGTAGTTTAATTTTATTCGATCTTCTGTGTCACCAGAAACCATTACCGGATGACAATACGGATGTCAATAATGCTGAAGCTAGCGAAGAACAAGTTAGTAAATAGATTTTAAAAATGATTTACTATTTGTATTACTGAATCGAAACTATTTTAAATGACGATACTATTAATTTAAGCATAATAGTATTTATAATAGTTACTTTAACGTTTCTTTTCTTGACTTACTTTTTTTTTGATAATGCAATTTTGAGAAATTATTCAGGACGATACTTTGTTTTTTATTACAGACGGAGGCAGATACTGATCCTTCTAAAACATTACCTGGCCGAGTTTTAAAGAGACGTCTTAGTAAAAAAATAAGTTATGTGATAGGTGCTGCCGGAACGGGTCAGCCTTTTATACATTATCCGCAACTGAATTTTTACCCACGTGCCTTTTTCGCTTTTGGTAGCCCAATTGGTATGTTTGTAACAGTTCGAGGCATCGATATGCTTGGTGAAGATTTTCTGTTACCAACATGCCCAGCTTTCTTCAATATATTTCACCCATTCGATCCTGTAGCCTATAGAATCGAGACTCTTATTAATCCGGAAGCTTGTAAATATCGACCAATGTTAATTCCTCACCACAAAGGACGGAAGAGAATGCATTTAGGTAGGTAACCGATCAGGTTGCATTTTCTTTTACAAGTTTAATCCTTTGAACGGCAAAAGTATCGAACAACGATATATCTTCGTGTAGTATGGAAAGGGTTGATGCTTTTATAAAGTAATCTTATTTGCAAAATATACTAGTTTATTATTTTTTAGCATCATTGGTGTCGCCTATACTACAAATATGTTCCTAAAATTTTTACCGTTTGACATCAATTAATTTGATGTCTCGATGTGTTTATGTTGTAGAATTAAAAGAAACAATGTCACGTGTCGGTGCGGATCTGAAGCAAAAGCTCCTCGATTCTGTTAGAAATACATGGAACTCTGTGTATCAGTTGGCTCTGTTTCATAAGCCAGATAATAGTGCACTCGAACGGGAAATTGACAAGGTTGTCGAAGAGCAAATGCAACAAACACCAACCGTGCCGGATCAACAGAGTAACGACGATGGTGGAGCTGACTTTAAAGTAGGAAAGTTAAATGGTGGACGAAGAATAGATTATGTACTCCAGGAAGCACCGTTTGAATACATTAACGAGTACATTTTTGCCTTGACAAGTCACGTCTGTTACTGGTTAGTATAATTCTTTAGATAATACTACATTTTATACGTTAAATGCCATAAGGGACGTGTAAACATTATTAAAATGCTTTAAACAAGTAAACCTTAGCATCGAGTTATAAGCATTTAGACATTACGGAAATATTCAACTGTATTATTTTAATTACGTCAAATTGTATCGAAAATCTATACTCAGACTGCAGATTATAAATGTCTGCGTTTGTTTAGGGAGTCTGAGGATACTATGCTGATGATGTTAAAAGAGATATATGGTTCAGCGGGTATTCAAACGGACGCTCAACTCCCTCAGCAGACATTGTCGATAGAGCGAGCAACACCGTCTCCATCTTTAATGTCGTTCGCATCGACATCTACTAAAGGTGACGCAACGTCATCTGTACCTGTTATTGGAATGGATCCTACTGCATCTATTTCGGAGAATGTTGTTGTCGGCCCTCCACCAAAGAGTGGATTTGTTAAGAAGTCATGATTAAAGGAGAATTATTCGAAGTTCGAACAAATTTAGCGAACTCAAAATTCGAGGTGACGGTGAATAACTAATCAGAGCTAATCAGGTTGATGCTGGCATTGTACCTGACATTGATACAAGTCACTAGCTATACGAACATTGAAATTACATTTTTTTCTTTGTTTGACAGTTTAGCACTGCTGATTCTGTTATAGCGTTCCAAAATTATCAATCAGTGGATTATTCCCTGATGTGATTTGGACGATGAGTGATTATCATAGTTACCAAAATTGGCCTACGTTACGTATTTGATGATACACATGAATTAAATCACAAATTAAAATCGTTTTCTGGAATGAAAAATTAAAGTCAGTTACAGAACTTCAATTTATATACGCAACATAAATATTTTATAATATTTAATTAAGGATTTTATTAACCGAATTGGTATTCAAATTCAACATATTTGGTAGATGGAAGAAATGTAGCACTTGTCATTTGGCATGAAATTTACGTAGAGAACAAGCGGTTAAGTGAGCAAGAATGAAACTCCGTAATATGAATGCAAGTTATGCAAATTCTTTATGTGGTTTATTGTAAATATATGACTTATGAATGAATATCAATTAAATAAGATATACAAGTTTTTCGAAAATATGCTTGCATTATGAGACTTCACACGTACGTTCTCAGATATGCAAAAAATTTAATAAAATACTGTATTCTTTTACTTGGCAGCCTTTTTTACCTTAAGTCATCCTTTCTATACATCCCACACTATTATTACAGATCCATTTCTGCACTTCAATTTTCATTAACATATTTATTTTATACAATAGTCTCGAAGTCGAAGACGTGTCTCGAATGATTTTTCGAACCCTGTTGAATAATTTCCTTGAAATTGTTTTTAAAAAGCATCGAAAGCTGTTTTTTTTTTATATACGAACATTACAGTATCCCAGTTTACCGAAATCTCAGGTTTGTCAGCGACGATGATCGATCGATTCGAGTAAAATTTGCCCAGCTTTGGTCTGACTTATGCAAAAACCAATGGTCCTATTACAGGCCGGACCCCCTGGTAAATACAGACGTAGCACGAACATTAACATCAGACGAGCCTTCGACAAAAAAGTTTCCTTCTCTTATCGTTCGTTTCCTTCTTCGTGAAAAATCCCGACACAGGCGTGGTAATCGCCAGACGGATCTTACGTGTCCTTTGAAACGGTGTTACACGTCCAGTGGGATCATCGAATGGCGTTACCTTATCGTGTGAGCAGTTTTTAGTTAGCTGACATAAAAAAGAATGCTTCGGCACATGCTAAGGTATCACGAAACGCTAATTAATTGCAGTGCAAGCCCACAGGTTGCGGGGGCTGCTTTGCATTTTGCGTGCAGTTCCTCGTAAAACTACATGGCTGTCAGCCCGGGCGAATTTCAAGATGATTTATCGTCTTGGCAAAACTAAGTTTTTCGCGATACTTCGTGGCTTCTCGGGGACTCTGAAAGGCGCAGGCAATTCCTTCGCGCATGCAACTACATTCATCGGCTGTACAACTTGTACCGTTGCTTATGCGACTTGACGTCGTTGATCGACTCGTGTTTTATGTCCCTTCCATCCAGCTCGAGCCACTCTGAAATATGTTTCCTCTTCTCGCCTCTGGAATCTCGTCAACTGAATTTCCCTGCGGGTTTCACGTAAACCCGTTTTGTGTAGCTTAGCCACCGGTATTTATGTCGGGTAATGAATACCTTTGGCTGCAACTTCTACCCGCGCGCACGCCACGTTACGATTTTATAACCTTGTGTATCTATTTTAATGGCTGCTTCTCGCAGACACGCCATGTACTTCCTCTCTTCCTTTTTTTTTTATAGCTAGTTAAGTGTACATATGTCTAAATACTTTTTTTCTTCAATGCGATTCGAATTTCGATTATCCGAATATGGAATGGTAGTGAAATCCTCGAGTTTAGTGTATTGCTTGTGTTCATTGTATATATGCATATGTTTAAAAGAAGAGAAGCCCTATGTTGGAAAATTTTATTGTTATTATTTACTGTGCAATTTATACTTTTTCACAACATTGTTGTTATGTAACGTTTTAATATAGCTCTGAACGCAGGTTGCTTTCAAAGAGAAGAGTCTCTTCAAACACAACCGCATCAAGAGATGGACGTTTATGTCTTGCGGTGGTAGCGGAAAGTGTAAGGGCAAGATTTTACAACAAGACCTGGTAAAAGTGATTTACACCTTGGAAAAACTCCATGACGTTTACGATATCTACTCGCAAATTATTTATGGCCCTTGCACGTGTCGAAAAGAACTCTACCAACCACACTTTCCATCGTTTCTTTAAAAAAAATTTTAAATGCCTATACAAAGTGTAGAAATTATTTGTGCACATTTACATTCAATCAACAGAACTGTATATTAAGAAAAAATATTTACTTATCATTTTGTTATGTTAAATTGTCATCCTTTTAAGTTCTCAATCTGCTTTTACATGGATTACAATGTAATATAGATTACAATTTAGTTTATATATATAGAAACATTTACTGGCCATTTTGTTATGTTAAATACTAACCTTCATACTATCGAAATACACAGATTGCTTCGACATTTGTTCCTATAACTGTATGTGCTGTCTTGTATGCTCAAGTGCTGACAGTGTTCTGGACACCTACTTTATATCGACGCAAGCGCTAAGAACTTGCAATTTTCTCCCCACTCGCTCGTATTCCTTTCCACTGTGGTATATTGCACACATTGAGCCCTCCGCGGCCCTGGTAATCGAGCATACAGGTGTATTCGAATCAAATTATTTTATTCAAGTTTATGCGCGAGTGACACAGTGTTTTTACCGGTTGACAATTCGTCGGGGTGAAAAGTTGTCGGGAGCATCATCATGACGGACGAGGCAAGACCGAGAACCTTGTAAGTGCACCCTACATTTTCGAAAGTTTGTTTGCCATCATAATTGTTTTTGGTAGAGCAGTACCTTTCAATGTATCATTTATAGAACTCATTGGCAACTATAGTGGAATTTATTCCGTACTGTGACACGTACAAATTTTATTTAACCTCTTATTGCGACCAACAGAAGGGTTTTGTTTTGACCGACAGTGTCACGTGGTTGTGAGCGATGGTTTTGTAAATCAAAGCTGTGAGACAGTTGAACCGATTTCTAATAAATTTATGAATTTTATAAATTTGTAAGGAATTGATTTAAAAGTTTAAAATATTTATAGATATTGACAAGCTGTCGCCGATAAATGTCCTGCAATTAGATCTTATCGATATTCAATGGTTTTTAAAATTATTTTAATTTCGATTGGTTTCATGTGCATTACGTCCATAAATTTCAAAGCTAAGCCGTTTAAAATAAGTCGAGACTAACTTCGCATCTAATGCCAATGACATTTACTTACTGCTCTATTCTTATCCTACCGATTCTAGAATAGTAATAGAATAGTTTGTTTCACCGTGTCGTTCAACAGAGAAAATTTCGTGCAATTGGAAATAAACTTAATAAACGTATTCACTTCGTGAATCCAGTTAGAATTCGTTGCGCCAATATTAATCAATGTTTATGCGTTTTTGGAAATTTGGATTTTTGCCTATTTTCGTTTTGACTTCCCAATTGTACACGTAGATTCCTGGCACACATCCATCTCACGCTATTTTCTGGAATTACAGACCGTTCTCTGATTTTCTTTATCAAGATTTGGCGAGCAAATTCGAATTTCAAATTAATCTTCAGGCTTTTGGCTACTGTACGCATTTACGACCATCTTAATATGGTCAGCATCTGCTATAATAACGTGCTGACACCGCTAACAATTTTTGGATATCGTTCGTACTCCAGTACGTACTTTCTCATATACTTCTCTGCGTTCGTATGATTCTTTCTTGAATTCTATCGTACGAGAAGATCTGCAAAGTATCAGCAGACAAAGTATTTGTTTAATCGGTCACCAATTTTTAGTGAAATACATTTAGTGAATACATTCTGGAAAATTTTATATTTTATATTTCTTCATATTTTTTGAATTGCTCTATTCGATTTCTTAGTTGCATGATATACAGGGTATCCCAGCCTAAGTGATAAACAGCTCTAACTCCAAAACTATCGGCCAAATGTAAAATTTCAAATATGGAAATTGCATGGTAAAATGGAGCTCATGTTTCAGTGCGAAGGAATTTTTGTTAACTTTGTTATTTAACGTGATACGATGGTCAAGTTTCGTTTTTCAAATGGAACTATATATTTATTTTTATACCATGTGATAATATTTTTCAAGACGAATTCATTAAGCTTTAATGTATTTACCAGATTTTTATTAGTTTTCAAGCTATAACGCTTCAAAGTTTGCTAATTTTCAAGGAAAAATCTCGGTTCGGCCCCGGGCGGTCCCATTGATGCCGTAAGCACCATGTGGTTCTTGAAATCGATACGGAGGGTCTCGCTTGGGATTCTAGGCCCAGAATATTTGGATTCTTCCTGTTTTCCTTCCTTGGGCCTAGAATCCCAAAGTACTATCGCATGGTATAAACAAAAATATAAAGTTCCGTTTGAAAAACGAAACTTGACCATCATATCTCGTTATATAACAAAGTTAATAACAAAGTTAATATCTCGTAAATAACAAAAATTCCTTCTCGCTGAAACATGAGCCCTATTTTACCATGGAAATTCCATATTTGAAATTTTGCATTCGACCGATAGTTTTGAAGTTAGAGCTCTGTATTACTTAGGCTGGGACACCTTGTATGTAGAGAAACTTGTACATTTAAGGAGACTGTTGTATTATATATGTATTCAAGAATTGTACAAATTGTGGAGAATTTTAGTTTATTTCTTAGATTACTTGTTTATTTGCTTTGTATAAGTAGCATAAAATTTCTTGAGACATACAATTAAGAATCTTCATTCAAAATATTTTGAACTTTCATTGGCATTAAATTTAATATCTGTACAATGATATTGCAATTTGTAGGATAGACTTTTGTGACCGGTGGCATCTGTCATACTTTACTAATTTGATAATTCTTCTATCGCCAATATAGATACGTCGGAAATTTAGACCTAAGTGTTTCGGAGGACTTACTGTGCGCTCTCTTCTCCAGTATCGGTGTCATCAGGGGTTGCAAGGTCATCAGAGATGTAAGAATATTTTTGCATGCTGTGTCGGATGATTATTTTTCTAGTCTACGTTTTCTCGTTTTTTCTTCTTTTCTTTTTTAAACTGAAAACGTTTTTGTTAATTTCAGTTTGTGAAACTGTAAAAATTGAAAAATAAATAGCAGTTCGTTTGAGATTACAACATTTTCATCGTTGATTCCCTGCTAATGGAGTAAATGTGTACTTCATTCTTTTATTTATATATGTTCATTTGAGACTGGTGTACATTTCTTAAATGCACTAACTATGTGCTGCAGAGAAAGACAAGGGGGTTGCGAAACTGCTGAACTCTGCGCCCTTCTAGGTCGGCAGGTCCATAAACTTAAGTGGCTGAATATTTCAATGTCTTAGGGATCGTGCCACAGGAGAATGTACTCCTTGCAGATGCTTGAAATTATTCGGTCTAAAAGCGAGACACGTGATATTCTAGCCCCATTAAGGAAGTTTTAACGTGTAACTGATCAGACCTTCTGTAGAAAACAGTGATTCAGAATATGAATTACAACCAGTGGTAGGCAAATTTGATTCGAAAAATAATAGAAGAATAAATTAAGAAAAATGATGTAGTTATTAATTCCCACATTTAAATACATAACAAAATCGAACCAATTCACTTGAAAGCAACGTAGGTAGCGACCTTGATCACGAAAGAAAGTCAATTAATACGAGAAATTGCAGAAATTCCATTTTCCAATGAAACGAATTCGTACCACTGTAAACGTCTCAATTGTTATTCTGCCAGACCATAAGTTTCTTTATGAAAACTTTTGAGACATACCCTATAGTAACCATAAACATAAATACTTATGCATGTCGTCTGCGGGTACCGCGTCTCTTTCAAGACGACGTTCATGTTTTCAGAGGTACAGGCCCGAGCACGCGTTTAGGTGAACATCGCGAAGAGAATGAAAGGCGGACGAACCGTTTTGAAACGAAAATCGCGAAAAGAACGGACGTCGCAGACAGAACTCGGGTGCACCAAGAAATCACCGAGGTTTGTACACTTTTCTTCTTGATTCTCGTAAGATTCAGCCTGTCTACTTATTTTTCTCCACCTTTCACCCTCTGACACTCATTATATACATTACTTTCATTTCATACTGGTGGATTGCATGCACAGCGCCGAATAAACGTGCGTTTCACGTGCACAGTTCCATGAGACTTAACACTACGTACATATCATCTGCTCGGTGTGCACATCATAGCGAATTTTTCTTTCCTCGCCGTTACTGTTTTTCGCAGCTCGACTTCCCTCCTTTTGAAAACTGATAATTTTAGAATTGCGAAAGCATATTACTAATTGGTGCATCCCATTTGCTCCCTAATGAATATTAGAATGTTCATATTCATTGTCATTTTCGTTTTTTTCACTAAAAACACAGATTAATAAACTGAAAGGAGCAAATACAACTTTCCGATGTGTTTTAGAGATTAGTAAATATTCGCGTTGCTGTGACACTCGCAATCACAGCCCCATGTTCCAAATGAAAATGAATGGAACGAGGTAGAGGAATCTCGTTGATCGTTAAATCCAACCCCTCAACTTGATGCCTCGCACGATTACGGGTCCCTGCCACCGTTCGCAAACATCCATGCACACTGGGTATTAAAATCGTTATTCAGTAAGGTACTTTGGACGTCGTTTCGTCCGTCTCGGCATCGTTGTCGTCTGTGTTGCCATCTCTCCGATAGTTAATGTGTATCAATATTTCATGTATTCCGCATAAGCAGCGTGGCAGGTATCTGCGTTTATTAGCTATAAATCCTCCGCAGGTGGGGCTCACCCCTGTAGGATTTATGGTTTGTGTTCTTTGTTTTCGTAGGGCGAAGATGCGCCTTTGGATAAAGTTACGTTTTGGGTATTATGGTTGCGGCGTTGAAAACCGCTGAAAGTGATACCATATGTATGTAGATGGAAGAGAATCTTTTTCAGTTGTTGAAACTCTATATAGAAGAAATATTGGATGTCGAATAAGTCCTCCATTTTCAATGGCATGTGAGATGTTTGTTATGAAAACTGTATAATTCCATCTTTCTTTGAAAGAAGAAAAGAAAAAAGAAAAGAAGAATTCTTTCTAAATATTAAATATTCATTTACGCTTTAATTAATGATGACATATTATTTCTAACATGTTATTTTTTATACAATCGTTCGAATAATGAATAACCATTGATATCGAGGTTTCATTGCTAGTGGCCACCAAATAATTTGCTACATATTCTCAATTAGTGTTGGCACATACAAGAGTGAAATGATAAAAACGGCAACTAAGTTTATTTCTGAGTATTTTTATCCACTTTTGGTTAACGCAATTGCAAATATCAAAGGCACACGAGGAACTGAAATTGTAGGCGACAAGTGTCGCGATGATGGCATTTGCCCCATACGAAAAATATCGCAGAAATTTAACGAATGCATTTTCCTCGGTTACCCTTTACGTGTAGGCGTTAAAATATTTAATTAAATTTTCGAATATCCCTGAGCGCTGCGTATTCCTGTGCGCCGTATTACATGCTAAACTCAAGCATGGCATCCGTGACACGCAAAATACGCGGGATTGCAATTAAACAGACGTCGCACGTATTTGCATCGTGGCACAAAATCCATTCGTGACTCAAATTAATAGAATATCGTGCCAGTCCCTCAAAGAGTTGGTTTGAAGGTGCGGAGATTGTTGAAGCGTCAGTCTACCGTGTCGGAGTTGTAATTCACACATCGACACAAATCAACATTAAAGTCGACACGTTTATTATTTCGAGGAGGATCGGAAAAGACGGAATTATTTCTAACAAATTGTTTAAACTAACGACGACAATTGTTTAGAAGAAACTCTTCTTACAGGAGTTTCTTTAATTATTTTAATAATTAGATAGATTTATTCGTACTTTAGCGGCTTTATTCCATGTAAGAGTATTTGAACTAACTTAAAAACTGTAAACGTAGTGTGTCGGTATGTCTGAGGCGGTTAAAAGTAATCAGGGTGCATCAGTGGAGTCACGCATGGTGCTCGATCTAATCGCGAACAAAGTACATTTACGGAATGCTTGGATTTTCAGCTGTACAATTATTCCGGTAATTAACGTTGGCGGGTCATAAGTGTAACATGCGGCTCGAAAGGGCTGGGCCCACCGGAGTTTATTACAAAGATATACGAGCTGTGCCCGCGCACACACGTCCACGTTATTCACGTGTTGCATATGTAGTTGCATGGCATCGATAGCCGCCTGGAGCATTCGAGCTATTTCCACGGATGATACATGTACCGAAAACTATATTGAACGCTTGTAAAGTGCGATAAGTTATCGGAAAATGGCGCGATTAACGCGAACGTGACGGCTTTATTCGGAATCCAAAAATTCTTCGGCGGTGACCTCGCGTCCGGATGAAATTATGATCGATCGTATGTAATTAATACTCATTTAAGCAGTATAGTAAATTTATTAAATCATGTGTTCTTTATACTGCAACGTTCCGGCTATAAATACTATGATATTTTCTGTCATTTTGTAGTTAATTGTAACTGAAATTTTTTAACGGCAGCCTCTTTAAACAGACCTTATTCTTCTCAAGCCTAAAGAGATTTAATTAGTCTTAATGAAGGGGTATAAATTTGGCGTTATGGAATTTTAATAAGTAATCTCAGTAGAACTAATAGGTAATCTTAATCTTCATGTGGAAAGGTTTTTTATTTATAATTATGGAAAAGATGGAGTCTTTTATTTATTTATATTTTATTTAATTATTTCGAAGATATTCGACTGTATTATTCAAATAACCGAACGGACTTTTGAATTTCCTGGATTTAAAATTTCCCGAATGGTTACTACATACATATATCGACTAAAAATGATAAAAGAAATATAAACGAATGCGGTGGTATTTACGTGTCAAATGCTTGTGGATCTATCGTAGAGGTAGCTTGGCCCAGAACGAACATCGTTACAAATCGATCAAAGGTGAGACCGCGTGCAAGCCTAACATCGGATATCGGGAGAAAAAGAATAAAAGAGCTGTTGGGGATGGGGGATGGGTGTGAGTCGGGTTTAGCAGTTGTCAGAACGTCTGCTGAGCAATAAAACGATAAATCAGAGGAAAGGAAAAATAAGGGGCTAAAATAGAAGAAGCTTGTAGAGTAGATTTGGAGACGGGCCAGAGGAGCGTACAGTCACCGGGTGACTCTGTGGCCTCCGCGGCTCCCTCTTTGCCTGCCTCCAGCTAGACCACTTTCTTCCATTACCTTTGCTCTTTTTACACCTACGGAATACCGTTTCGCGCGCTACTTTCGCGTCTGTTTCATTCTTTCTTTCGGTGTCCACGGTCCTCTCAACCCCGTTTTCCTTCGTTCGTTGATGCCTTTCGTGTTCCTCCGTTCCTGCTGCTCCAACAACCCTTCCTTCGTACCAGTCACCACCTAGATCTAGTGTACGTACATGCATAATGTTACGACTTAGCTCGGAAATCGGACGATAGTTTATAAATAGATTTCAAAATTAAATTCATTTCATGTTTCTTAATGAATTTCGACTTTTTACAATTCTATAGGACGTCGTTTTCATTATTTTTGACCTGAGGAGAAAAAGCACATTACGAGGGCAAATATTAATCGTTTTTCGTAATTTTTTTTTAAAAATTAGAATTTATCTAATTCTTTTTAATTTTGTGAATATTTTAGGTATGTTTCACAATTTTACAATATTAAAAAAAAGCATCCATTTCAATAGCATTAGATCTTCCTTATTTCGAAGCATGTATCTCACGTTTAAAGCAGAATTCGTTTAAAATTTTATCACAATTGGATTCCACGTCAGTGATAAAATATGATAACGAGAAGTTTGTGAAACAAATCCGACGCTTCGCGATTGTTGTAATCGGAGTTTTTATGTTTGAACGAGACAGAGGTTAATTACAAAGGCTCCATTACATTTTTCACTCGATTCGATTGTTAACGTAACAATGGAGTTAATAACGATGTTCCATGGCATTACAGTAATCGAAAACAATTTTCGATCGTGCTCGTTTCCGTTGCTAATTAGTAAATTAATTAGAGGGACCATCAAATAATGGCGTTTGGAAACGATATATATTCAGCAGTATAAAACGGAATTACTGCATAGATTGGCAGGAACGTGTCAATTAGTCCAACTAAGTTAACACGTGTATCTTGCAGGCTTCAGTAATTAGCTGGAAAAATGTTATTTCTATAATACAACCAGAAGCACGCGTTTGTGGCATATCTATTTAAATTTTTTTTCCCCCGAGAAATATTTCGCTCTGCTTATTTCTCTGTAGCATTGTAATTATGAAACTTTATTCGCTGTCATTCTGCTGGAACAATTTCTCCCTTGAATTGTTAATTGATAATCCAACACAAACATTTCGCACGAGGAATTGAAAAACGAGAAACACGAAAGTTTTGTTTTTAATATTTCGCGAACGCGTGGTGTGTTTTCGTTTCCAATGTTGAACTGGATCCTCCTGGACGATGTACATCGTACCCAAACAGTGGAGATATACATATATGACCCGAGTGACGTCAGCGAGAAATAGGAAATATTGTTATAGTTTTTTAAAATAGTAATAAAAACTAATATATGTTATTGTTACGCTGCGGATGTTTGTACATTTATAGTAAATGGAAGTTTGGGGAAATCTGCGAGAATGTGATTGTAAAAATATATGTAGAACTATATAAAATATCAACGACACCGATTATATTTAAAAAATAAGGCATACTATCATTTAGGTTTGAATTCTTTTCCTGTATCTACGAAATTATTAATTTCCATAAATATTCACAATCCAATTATCATATTTTCACCACCGATTGACGTTGCAAACTTAGTTACTTCTGGATTTATTCAAGTGATATAACTTCAACTACTCGGTCTGTTATTTATAAAATACGTGTTTTCGTGGTATTCAATTCAAGCTGAAATTATGATACCTTCTCCATCCATTTGTCTACGGCTCAATACCTCTTCCTTCTTCCGCAAATTATGAAAATAATACACTGGACAGATCAGATAAATTTGCGTATTATTTTCACAATTTGTGTTAGGAAGAACAGGTATTACGTAGTCGACAAATGGGATGGACGAAATAATGTAATTTGGGCTGAAATTGGATACTATGGTAAAACGTAATTCAAATTTACGGATAAGAAACTAAATTATCGAAGCAAAACAAAGACAATTTAAAAATATCTAAATGCGCAATAGAACTTTTTCGGAAGAAAGAAAGAATACAAAATATTGAAAATGTTTTATCATATATCTTTATAACAAGTACATATATACTTAGCTTGGCTTCCGATGATAGGCGTAAAGTGAAAATACAGGTACTTTCGTTTGTTATAACGTGCAATTCTTAAAATTTCAATAATCAATTTGAATTATCGTCGATTATGTTTGAGACTAAAAAATTTTGTTTACAGTATCTTAAAATTAACTAAACGGTGACGAGGTACGTTGTAGTAAATGATACCAGGACGAGGAGGAAACCGAATGAAATTCGAAAATGGAGGCCGCCAGGAAAGTGGCGATGGCAACGTTCCCGAGAGAAGTTTGGGACATCAACTTTCTTCTTTACCAAACAGGTTCTGAGTCCGAAATGTATTATGTTTGAACTAGAAACACGTCATCCGAAAATCGATGCACTGATTGAAAGCGTTATAATTTTTGAATGAAACACTTTTTTTATTTATTTTGGAGATATTCCCCATACAAGTCTCAAGTTTGTATAATTTAATCATTCTTGATCCGTCTTCTACATTGAAATGGCGAAAGTGTAATTCTATATCGAAGGGAATAATAAAGAGAAGGAAACGAGTTATAGACTAAATAATGTGAGAAAATCTAGTCCAATTATTTTTATATATGTACATAGTTTAAGGATCACGCCATATCTTCAGAATTAACTTTATAATTCTCAATATGTATTCATTAGGTATACGTTTCACTACTATACTGCAATGAGCTTGTAACCAATTAGAAGTTCATTTTACTTTTACTGTTGAATATTAATGTATATTTCGTGAGTTGATTGAAATGGAAAAACGTTAGAGAAACGAAATACCACTTTACAATTACAATAGAACATTCGTTGTGCGAACTAGCTGGGGGACAAAAATGGTCAGATAAGAGAAATTTCACTTAATAAAACAAGTAGTTAGTACTTAATTTTATTTAATACTTAAGATAAGGGTGGTTCCATTAAAAAAATGAAGGTAACCTTGATAACTTAAAAAAATGACATAAGAACAAAAATGTTTTTGGCATCGTGTGAGCCTCTTTGACCTATTCAACTTTGTCCTTATTAGGAGGTCTAAAAGAAACGGTTTTTCGTGAATTTTTTTAGGATGGAAATAAATAATTAATTCTATCGAACATTTTATCCTATTTTCATACATATTTGAGTAGTCTGTACAAATTTGTTCAACAAGATATATTCAAATTGTGTCGACTGCGGCGCACATTTATAGAGCACCTCACAATTAAAACTACCTATTGGCGGGAAAGATGGAGGTCGTAATTTTGGTTTGACACAAAAGAACCAAAAGAAATTTTCATTTTCATACATTTCTCTTCTATGCGAACTAAGAAAAACCCGCAAAAATGGTGAAATGTGAAATTACTACAAGTTTGAAAAAAGAACGAGTTCTTTGGATGAAAAAAAAAATCACTTTAACTTGATAAAAAAGTTGTTTAAAATTTTTTTGTATGAATTTTCTTAGTTCACATAGAAGAACAATGTGTGAAAATGAAAATTCCTTTTGGTTATTTTGTGTCAAACCAAAATTACGACCTGCATCTTTCCCGCCGATAGGAGGTCTTAATTATGAAGTGCTCTACAAATGTGCGTCACAGTCGACTCAATTTGAATATTTCTTGTTGAAAAAATTTGTACAGACTACTCAAATATGCATGAAAATAGGATAGAAAGTTTGATAGAATTAATTATTTGTTTCCATACTAAAAAAAATTCACGAAAAACCTCTTTTTTCAGATCTTCTAATTCAGGATACCCCCTTAAGAACAGCAAATTATATTTGAGGTGGTAACGTTAAGTGACTCAGACTGTATAAATTCCTCTCTTGCTAAAAAAAATTCATGAAAATCATTATAAAAACGTAGTCCTAAACCTACACCCCCCTTCTCCCCTTAATCGCGTTATAGGAGGGTTGACTGTATAGGAAAATACTACTGACGGTTCAATGTGCATCAAAGGATTCCTCTCGATCTTCGATAAGATCAATCAATCATCACCGGACCGAAGTGTGATCGGGCAGAGGAATTATTAGGCTAGAGCGCCCGTAAAGATTTGAAATCGATTCCGTACGACAGGATATCCCGCAACTCGAACGTGACGGTGGATCCATCTAAACGGGGATCTTTCGATTTAAAGTCTCCTCGTCGGAAGTGTCGAGGGGTTGAGAGGCAGGGGCGCAGGTCCCGATAGGATATAGGATAGGGAGCGTAGTTTCGTCAGCGCGAGAGGTTCAGGTTTCCAGAGGAAAAGGGAGTCGGTGAAGGCCCTTTTCGCTTTTCCTGGAATTTTATCTGTCTGACGGAGGATACCTCCGCCTTACCGGGGGTACGAGAGGACGGGCTATAATACCGGCAGGGGTAAGATAAGACAAGACGCGATGGAGGGAGAGGGAGAGGAGTTCGTCCATCACTACAGCGAAATTCCGTCCGCAATCTCTGAAGGAATCTTTGGTATCTCGACAGCCAGCGGGTGTGTACAACCCTCCGGTGTACAGGCTTATTCCTCTTAGCCGGCGTCGTAGCTGCCAGCCTCGTGAACTTCGTGAAAGACGCGCGAGTTCGCGCTAGATAGAAGGTCAGCCGGCTCTCCGACGGATGGACAGAAAAGTACGAAGAAAACAGCCAACAAACGAACGAACTAGCCCCGACGTTTCTGCCCGGCAACAACGGGGGAAGAGAGAGCAGCGATTGATAGAGCAATAGTTTCATTTTACGATGAGAAAACGAAGCAAACAAAGCTGGGAACAGCACGGAAATTCCTTTCCTTGGTAGCCGCTTCCTTTCCTCGGCCCCTCAGCTGGGTGTCGTGACTCCTAGCCGCCTTTACTTTTCTTCGTTGCCTTTCTCCTTCTCGCAGGGCTGGTACCCATCCGTGATCCGCCTTTCCACCGTTTCGTTTCACGGGGCACCGGTCTTCGCCACGGCCTTGACTGACACGGAAATTAAACGAACGACCTACATTTGCCCGAAAATCTGACGTTTAATAAAGAACCAGTCGTGCCGTTTCTTTCGTCGGCGGTTGCACGTGCTAGTTGGATTTGAATTAATTCGTGCGCTATTACCTGGCGTTACGGACGACGGGAAGAACCGACGGGACTTGTTGTTTTATAAAAAAAAAAAAAATAGTCGTTGCTATAAACAAGCTGTTTTGTTTCACACAGAGTCGTTCAACCGTCTTGATTTTTCGTGAATCTGTCGTTAGCCAAATAGCGACGAATCAGCTGTTGCGAAAAATCAATATATCGATTGGACGTTGACACGGCTAACCAGACAAAGACAGAATTAATATATTTCTCGTTTCACTTATGTTGAATTCATTTATCTTGACCCATTGACAGGGTTCCCCGCATACTTGAATCCAATTCACTCGATTTCCTCCTCTTTTCCCAAGAGGGGTCAACGAAATAATCGAATCGAGCTGCAGTTCTTCAGTTTTTCAAAGACTTTTGACCAAAAACGATCGAGCTTATCAGACACGGTTCTGATCAAAAAGTTTTCGTGTTAAGGTAAACGGACGCGATATCAGACACGGTTCTGAATTAAAATCACGTATCAATTGCTCGTTAGAATCCTTGATATTCGGCTTATTCTGATTGTACAGCAATCTTAGTAAGACTGATTGATTGACTGAGGTCGATCATCGAGACTTCGTCAACCATCGTCGTTTTCCATAATCAATCAGTCGAATGATGCTGAATAATCTTTGGATTCAGCCAATTGATATATCGAATTACGAGTGATTGGTTGAATAGGGTTCAGCACGGAACTCAACCAATCATTTATCGTTCTCGACGTGCGTTGGTCGAAAAAGAGACATAATATCGAGACTCAATCAATCGCGACGATATCGAAATTTATATAACAAGAAAAACGACGCGTCTAGGGCAGGAATTGTCAGATGCAGTCCTACCGATGAGTCTACTGACAATACCGAGACGAAACGCACGCACTCCGTAAATTCGATCCATTTGAATCAATCATTCAATATTAATTTGGCGAGTGATAATCCGATTGTTTGTATCCTTTAAAAAATTTCAGAAGTAAAAGTATGCAACACAAGCTTTACCCATGCAGCGATTGATGAGTGTAGTTCCGCGTAAAGTACACGAGTGTAGTAAAGTTTTATTAGCTTATGAAGCACTGAACTGGTTCTATCCTTTCCCAATTAGACAGCTAGGAGTGCGATGATTGCGTTAACTAAGTTCTGGAACATAATCTTTTCTGTTTGTTGATTGTTTAATTGAACAAATGTCATTGGTAGCGATATGTGCACAGATGGCGTTTATACGAAATGCATTTAATTCTAGCGAAATCGTCAGTGGCTGTAAGAGAGGTCATAATTCCCGTGATTTTCAATCGGTGTGATGTAAGTTAATAAATTCCACGCGGTAACGAGTAAACTTCTGCTTACGGGAGTCCGTCTTTTATTTGATTGAATAACTTCAAAAGTCAGTATTGCAAGACGACACAGTTTTACAGCGCTATTTGCTGAAATATTCATCAGAAAAAAAGAAAGGCGCTCTGCTCGCGTTCTGTCCGAACTTGCTGACCTAATACATTCCCGAACTTCGTGTTGCTACTTTTTATGCGGCACTGGGTTTATAACTTTCCCACTTGTAGCATCACCGAGTGCCGTATTTTTTCATACTTCAAGAGAACTCGGAGTGTCTCGTGTAAGTTCAGAAGTGATATACATATAATAAACCCTCCCATGGAAAATTTGAATTTCTGTTGCGAAATGAGAAGCAGAATGATTCTGTAGTATCAGAGTTTCTCTTGAAAATGAATGCTTCAAAATTGTTATTGACCATAGTGGTTTAGTTTTATTTTTTAAAATACCGGTTCGTGGAGCTTCCTGTTAGAAGGGATATATTAAAGTCAAAATGAAATTAGCGAGAAATTAAACTATTAAATATTAAATCAAATTATTTAATTTAGTCAAATTAGTATAATGTTTGGAATGTATAAAAATGTATTGATTCCTTCCATCTAAATCCATTAATGTCATCAAAGGCTTAACGTTCCTGAGATGAATGGATGAATAAAACGATAATGTTGTAATTCTTTAGAGTAGACATTTATATGTTTTCTCCGGATCAATTCATCATGCAACTGCCATGAACAGTGTTCGTTATCCTTGTTATTAAGAACGACGGCGTGTTAAGTAACGGCGCTGTTAATATGACGTTATTGTCGCGTTGTTTATTAACAGTGGCGCCATGTCAATTACCTTGCAGAGGAATTTGCGTAATAAGAAAATAACTTATCGTTCATTTTCTCCAAGGATCCTATAGGCTGGATTATTTTGGTCGTGTACCAAACTTTAGAAATTTGCATATTTCTGATCTGAATATATGTCACGCTTGATCTCGACGCAGGTAGTAGATAGGAAGAAAACTCGATTATATAGACACCCAATTATAATTAAATTCTTATGACTGGATTGGTTTTAAACTATTTGTAACTTGTAGAAAGTTTCTACTGGAAACTATGTTCGTGTTGGTTATATTTATAAAAATGTACACGTAGAATACATTTGTAGTATATGCACACTGGCGCTCTAAAGTTTGGAGGTCAACTTATGATAGTATTTTTAAAATAATTTGCATCGCTGTGAATTTTGATAATGCTTGTTTCCTCATTTGTCAAATGGATATATTAAATAAAAATACTGAAAAGCTTATTGCCAGACTTTATATCTATCACTTCGAGTTCACTGTTTCAATTCTCGTTTTCCCACGAATTTTACACGCGGCCCAATTCAGAAAATCGATTCATCTTACGTGTACGAATTCCGAGAAGGTGCCCGTCAACGTTGAACAGCGACCAGGGAAATTCGATGGTTTCCAATGCGTGACACACTGCTGGTTTCAAAGCATTCGTCCGTGATCGGCGTAGTAGCGCGCCACCGCCGTTACGATCCGTCGATCACTCGACTTCTCGTGGTACACAAGTATTACGTGATGAAATCCATTCCTCTCTATAAGAAGATTAAAATAGACGAATGTCTCGTGTCGAGTGGAGAGGACGAGAGCGGACACTTTCACCGGTTTTGTCGGTTCCTCGTTCTCGTGAAATGCCTTTCGACTTCTTCCAACGAGGATCGACATGAAGCAATCATCTTTGTGGTTTGGGAGAATCGAATTCGTTTTCGTTCTTTTTCCAGTCCTCTCGACGACAACCACGGTGAGAACTCTCATAGCGTTTTCCCTGTTCGTCTTGTAATGTAGCTATTCGAAGAAATGCTTTTGTAGCGAAGCATCTTTTGTTACCAATCGTACAAAAGAATGGACACAAAGGGTATATAGCATGTTATTCTTGACGTTATGTATATTTTATATTTATATTTATTTGTTTACTGTAGAAATGAATTCTGTGGATTTATATTTACAGACGTATAACTATGGTTTATGTAGAAATGTTTAATCGACAGTTTCTTATGTTGGAGTACCAACATAGTTGACGCTTATAAATAACATTTATTTACAACTATTTTCTTAAAACGACACAAGTAGTACCAGTTTGTTCATTCCACTGTTTGAAGGAAATAAAGGACATTTCTTCGATTGTTTCCTAGCATTAAAGCTAAGATCTGTCTTTCTGGTTTTCTTATAAGAAACAGCCACTGAATCGTAGTACAGAAAAGAAGAGTTTCATAACAGAAACAAAGAAACGTGGTCAAACTTTTTCTCTAAATGTTTTATAAACATTTAAATAGTTTAACACAGCTTGATGTACCATTTAAAGTACTTATAATTCGTAAATCTACAGAACACAAAATCTATAGAACAAATTATAGAAAACTTTTTGAGTCGACGGCTCGGTGGTAATCTTGCGGTTTTACGCTTTCCAGTGACTGCGTATTGTTTCAGAATAGTTATCGATCACGGTTATCATACGACGAACGCGGGTGACAAATAAACATAAATAAAAACGTCGTTACGTCAGCACGGATCGTTGAACCGAACACGTTGTCGTACATTGATCTCGTTACAGGAACGCAAACCTGATTTCACGCTCCGTATCGTCTACGTAGCAACGGAAGGGTGTAGGAATCTGGACTGTCTGGTTACGGTTACGATCAGTTAGGCTTTCGACCACGTGAGACAGCTCGACACCTTGGCCTTCTGCCCTTCCATCTCGTTACGCAGCCGTGACACTGGCAGATCGCATTCGAATTGAATTGCGGAACTTGGACGGAAACTTGTTCATTTCTGAACGACGACCGATCAAAGTCGTGAAACGATCGCGTGAACGTGTTACAAATTGCACTTTGAAGCGACACGCTCGCCGTGCAACGATTCAACGAATTAGTGTATCACGTTACGCCTTGTCCTAATTGTCCGTCGCGCGGCGACAAAATCGCGCGTAGCTGAGCCCCGGCAAGAATGGCTCTATCATTGAAGTAAATAAATTATATAGAATAACGATAGAGAACTTTCTGATTACTGAATCAACATTTCAGCTAAAAGGTGGTGTAGCGTTCTTTAGAAAAAGCGCATAAGTAATCTAAATAAATAGTCTACTTCTGGATCATAAATATTAAGTAAAACACTTATTCTCAGTTTATTTTGACTCTTCGGTATGAATGTATGACTTTTACATTTTACTATTGTAAGTATACAAACGTTCGAAAAAATATTTCAAATTCGCGAATATTGAAATAAAAGATACGAGAAGTAGGTGATCTCCGTTCGCGAGTAACCTTGCACAGATGTCAGATAATCATATTCCAAAGATATTCGTATGTGGGCCATGATCGAGCCCCGGGGAGTGTGTCAGAATTCCCGTTTAGTAAGTGAGTGGTGTCCTTTCAAATAAGAAAGTGGTCCCAATACGAGATTCCTGTGGCATTGACTCGATTTTGGAAATTGTTACAAGAACGTTAATCAAGTAAATTCGTTTTGAGAAAGTTAAGGCGAACACCGGCGACGCGTGAAACGTGCGCTGCAAATATTGGCCGTACTAATAGAAATCGAAAATATTGAGTTTTGTAAGAGGAAGTCACTGATAGACTATTGCTCCGTTGCATAAGTCGTTCTTTAATATTTGCTTTTTGAGTTACACCTTCGCATTTGGAGAAATGTCATAACGCGTAGGTGATAAGAGAAGAAGCACTCCATGTGTTACGCAGTGATTCTTGAAAAAAGTTTTCCTGCTATTACGTGGATTCATAAAAAGCGTAAAAAAGGATATCGGAGTGAATAAAACAAACACTGTTGCGACACCAATGCGAAAATTAAGCTTCACTGCAGCAGACGTGAATTTCAATTGACTGAACACGCTGGTGGTTATGTTCAAATGAGTGGTTATAATTAGCATGAAACTAACAAATACGTTTTATTATACGCGAAATTAAGTTCTATGAATGTTTCATTAATTACAGGCAACCGCGCAGATTCCACCCCATATTATCCGAGAGGTTACGCTAAAACTTTGTACATTATCCAGTACAATAAGCCATCAAGCCATTCGTCATTAATAACTCGGCATAGTTACATGAGGAAATATTGATATTTCGCCCTTTTGCTTTCGTATAACACGCTTCCGGTAAATAGTGAACATGGGAAGCCAGTGTTTAGCTTTCAATAATAAATTATTGTATTACGATAAACTGAAGATTCACTCATTCCTATGGATATTAATATACAATAATTAAAAAGATAAACGAGACGATACTTAAACATTGAAAGTATAAATGTAAATTAATAATTTTCTTCTATGATATCTCGGTTATTAAATTACGTTCATTAAATTTGACTTAAGGAACATTGGACTCGATGATTTGACTGATAAGTTTTTCGATCAAAAATATCCGGCATTTGCTTGAAATATTCTTATAATTTCATTGATAATAAAGGTTAATTGTACTATTATACCTGAAGACGATTCTCCAAGTACAGTTACACAATTACATTGAATAATGTACACTGAAATATTTGGATTTTGTAATTGGTATGAACTACCATGTTATATCCGTGTAAATTCACAATAATCTTTATCGTTGTAATTAAGTATCATCCGGCTGCCTACATGCACATATTTATACGACTTGCGAGCGCAAATGATGTCACCAAGTGTGCGCGACAGTACGTCACAAAATGCAGGAAGTTATTATTCATTCGAACAGAAAGTAATCGAAACGGAAGTCCTCCTTAGTCGCATGTCATCGAGGAAGGAAATTTCTCTCGTCGATACGTGATTCCGTGAATGTACTTTCAGATTTGGTGAACGAGACAGTGGGTTCGAGTGCGTACGTGCGTCAGGCCTTATGAATTTTATCTTCTCTTATCGGATTTGCAATCAGGCCTTACGTAAAATGAATATTGACTTACACTTGACGTTAAATTTGTAAGTTTGGAATGTCGTAGCAATCAAGACTTGCGTAAAGAGTATATTTACTTAAATTTACTGCAAAATTGTTAAACTTTGAATTTTACAAGTGTTTAATGACAATGTTTCGGCTCAACATTTGGAATCGTTTTCAGATCTATGTATCAAAATATTAAAATTAAAAATTAATACAGAAGTGTTTCGATGAAAAAGCAATCACCTGTGCCATAGGTTATTATGGGCAATGATCATTGTCGTGATCATTGGATGTGCATGTCAACAAATTTAAAAATACAGGAAATGATGTGCATGTCGTCATTATTTGAGTAGGAACTACTTGTCATGATAAGGAAAATGGGATTCACAAACGTTAGAAAGTAGACATGAGAAAGCAGTACAGACAAATATTTTAAATGCAAGAAAGTATCCTTATCGAAAACGGAGAAGACAAATAATAGGAGATAAAGTAATGTTGTTGATTGTAATCCAATGTTAGCTTTCCTTTCACGAGTTTGCAAGAGTACTTTAGTGAATGTTAGCTGTGGACTACACGTGTTTAGTACTTCTTTGTACACTTCTTTCTAAATGGTATAACAATTTAACGTCTTATACATTTTTGTATTTGTGCACATTCTCATAGATTTGTACATACATTGAATTTTCTGATGGTATTTGTGAGAAGTGAAATCGTAGAAACTTAATTTTATAAAATCAATTAAACGCAACCAATATTCAGATGTAAAATATTTATGGGGATATCAAAGTGAAGATTCTGCACGGATGCAGTTGTGCGCGAAAGTAGAAATGATTAACAGATTATGGCTTTATTATAGCTGAAAATTTATGAGTCTTGAGAAACACGATACCCTTCTTTAATTTCTTGTATGTTGTATCAAATTTTTAAGATATTTCAAATATTTATTTGAAATATTAAAAGTTCGAGACCATTTGCTAAGCCGCACTGAAATCAGTTCATGACACTTTATAGTCACCAAACAATGTTGCCGAGGTTATAACAAATTGTAATTTAAATATACCTTATTTTCATACGTTATTGTATATCATTAATTAAAGTTGAGTAATTTCTGTTTCATCAGTGACTTTCTTGCATCAGTGGCTGTAATCCAGTGCTTCTCATGAAAAACTGACGAATAAAAGACATTCTTGTGAAACTTTCCGTACGTTCGGTACCTTTCAAGTGAAACAGACACCAGCCATTGTATTGTTAACTTGTTCTCAAGTAAAATAATACGACTCTTGGTTTTTCTAAATCCTTTTTTACGCGTTGGTTGAAATTTCTTACACGAAATGCAAAGTAGACAGCCGATTGTTTTCCCAAGTATGAATATTCTTGCGCATACAAGCATGTGGAAACTAGATATTGCTAAGTGCCAAGACACATTTCACAAAGTAAACGAGGTGTTCCCTTTATCTGTCGAGTCTAGTCATCAGTTTCAACGTATGATGTATCACTAAATGTATTGAATGTCGAACATTTGTTTATATTTATCGACGTAGCTATATGTTACCGATTCCTGAAATTTATACCAGTGGTACATCATACTTTTACGGCAACTAAGACAAAATAAATTTGATAATTCATTTAATGTAATGTTCAATCTAATACGACATATTAGATGAAATATTAATCTTTTATAGTATTAGCAGAATGTTCTAGAAATTGCTTCCGTCTACAATCCAATTATTTATTTGTCCGGTGAGATTGAAATTAAATTACCTCGTTGCGAAGTAAGATACAGAAAATCATTTGTCTCACTTTTCGCGCGCTTCGCGACAAATTGTAAATTGTATACGGAACGAATTCATTTGGACACATCCGCAACAGTGTGCGAATGGAGGTAAAGGTTTCTCGTGCCGAGATAACTGCTCACGGTTTTCTCTCTCCGCCTTTTTCGTTCGTCTATTTTCACTTCATCCTTTTACAATTTTCCGTACCTCTGCGATGAGTAAATTTCATTTAAGTAATACCAATTACAAGGCAATTTGATATCTCTTTTTACCGTTATTTATTGTTCCTTCTACCTAGATTCTACGCAAATATCGTGACGTTAATGATTAGTTTCTTGCATTCGAGTAGTACGAACTTGTATCCATCTATCTACGTTTTTTTACCATAGTTGGAGGAACAAAACTATCTTTCAAAGTTACAATCATTCACGTGAACTTGGCCATGTGTGTAATGACGTGATTCAAAAACTGAAATCGAAAATGTGTCGATTCGAACGAATTTAAAGTGAAGAGATCGCTTTATGGGAATACAAATTAATACCGACAAATATCCAACAGTTACAGATCTGTATATAACACAGACACCGTTCGCAGTGTAATACAAACAGAAAACATAAATTATTCTCGTGCTCGAGCCTACGCGCGCCGGCAAATCCTGTCGAATGAATGAAATCCTTTCAATTAATCCTGAACAACGCGGTCGGAACTATGCGTCGCAAGGCCAGCGATCGATCAGTAGTCTGTACGTGACAGTTTATTCAGCTAAATCGAGTACACACCATTCTTATTCAGCATACATGCGGCCTGTACACGAGGCTGGAACTTAATTACATTGCGATGAGCATTTACAACGCAACAGTAAGAGCATTTGTCTCGCTGCTCGTGAGCTCTAACGACAAATTGCGAATTGCATTCGGAACGAATTCATTTGGCCTCGTCCGGAATGGCGAGGACGGAGGTGAAGGTTTCTCATGCCAAGACCACCGACACACTCTCTCTCTCTCTCTCTCTCTCTCTCTCTCTCTCTCTCTCTACCCTTTCTCTTTCTGTCATTCTCTTTACACCTATGTTCCTAAAGTGACCACGTTGTCCGTCTGTAGTAGGGATGCACCAAACACGGTCCGCCGATTGATACAAGGGTGGAAACCACCTTGGATGCGTGAATATCATAGTTACATTGAAAAATTGTTTTCCGAAACAATTGATGTAAGAAGAGAGCCTAAGACACTCCATAGAAGGCGTTAAAGGAATAAAAATGTAATCTTGAAAAGTATTCAAGTGATTGCATTTTATTTATTTCCACAAAATCGACGAGTTAAATTTTAATTGCGTATATCATGGACATTACTATTCTGCACGTGTGCACCAAATTTAAAGTAAATCGGTTCAGAAGTTTTCTTGGAAACGTGTACGCCGTTCTGGAAAACATAGTTTCGAGAAAAATCGATTTAAAGTTTCAGTTGTTCGAGTGTACCTGCTCGAATATCAGTCGACTCGGAGTGCTCTCTTCCATAAAAATGCTTATATCTATCCGATTTCTTTGTATTCTTGAATAAAACTTTTTGAAGAACAATTTTAAGATTGTATATTCTGAGAATCAACAAAAAGTTATTGTTTAAAATTTGTAGCACGCTAGATCCTCTTAACTTTTCGCGACACATGATCTAGAAACAAAATTAAACTCAAACTGCAGAAGACTGCTGTCAACTGCTGTCTGTTCTCACTTATTCAACATTTGTCTTTAGTTCGTGCCACTACCTACCAAATGTAATTAAGACTTGCGTCTTAAGGGGGTATCCTGAAATGGAGGTCTTAAAAAAGCGGTTTTTCGTGAAAATTTTTACGATGGAAAAAAATAATTAATTCTATATAACTTTTTATCCTATTTTCATACAGACTACTCAAATATGTATGAAAATAGGATAAAAAGTTTGATAGAATTAATTATTTTTTTCCATCCTATAAAATTTCACGAAAAAACGGTTTTTTTAGACCTCCTAATTCAGGATACCCCCTTAAGAGACAGCGATATACAAAACGGTTTGTATCGGCACTTCGTCTCCTCCTCGTAACTTCTTTAAAAGTACATGTACATAAAAGTAAAGTACATTCATAAAATTAAAAAAAAAATTCGATTCCTTTTTACCCGACAAAGTGGATAGCCCCCTTAAGTTGTGCCCCTCTGATCTATCAGTTATCTATCCACCTTCTCTTTCTTCGGCGCTTCCTTTCCGCGACGAGTGGTTGCCCGGTTGCAATTGCCAGGCAGCCGGATTTTCCGGAGAAAGGGGACTTCCAGTGCTCCCAGTCGACTCGGTCCGCGAACCGGAACGAATCGTCTCGTGCACGCAGCGTCGCGTCGCGTCCCGTGACTCTGACGAGCCTCAGGCCCAAGCCTGAGGGCTTCCACGGCGCGTGATCGTTCGACGATTTACCGATGGGAGGTTTACCTTACACTTGGTTTAGAAAGTGCAGCTCCCGATCACGTGCTTGCTCTTCCAATTCCCCTTCTCGATCCAGCGTATTTTCCACCACTGTGTCGTACCTCATCTGTCTCCTTCCACCGCACCCATCTGCCTCGTTCTGGGTTGTTTCTTCCTCCGACGATCGCGTGATACGTTCCGACAAGGTACATCGGCAGGTAGGCCAAAGCACTCTGTAATCGTGAGCGCGGTCACGATTCCTGTGATCGATGGAAGAATGAAAGTTCTGGCTGGCGAGATCAAAACCTGCTTCGAAGCTGATGAAACCGTCGGATGCCGGGGTTCATTGGGTCTTGTCGTTGTCATTGGTGTGTCGCGTGCCAATCCTTTCGCTCTATTTTCTCGCGATGCTTTCATGTTCCTTTTTTTTTTTGTCCCCAACCTTCCGCGTCGTACAATAATATCCGACTGTATAGAAAAGATTTTGTTTTCATTGTTAAGGTAAACTACGGAGACGATATTTGCCTGATTATTTATATCGTCATTTATATGATTATTTATATTAAAAAATTGTTTTGATACAATCTATACGAAAAAACAAGCCCACACTTTGAATAGGTTTCGTCATCATTTCTTTGTAAATATATAAAAACTAGCTTTCTGCGACGAATTTCTTAAAATTTTGCACTTTTTCTTATACGACCTTCTCCCTAAACGAACAGACGGCGTCAGCTAATACGCAGTAACCAGTTATAATGCATAACAGGTGCGGAGCAAGTTCATGCGACAAGGACACTTTCACAAGTCTTCGGCGGCCATTTAATGGCCGTTTAAAACTTCCAGAAGTGTTTAATGTTTGTTTTAATTACTCCGCGCATAACTATGTTATTAATTAATTCAGTTAATTCACTGTATAGGCAATTTGATTACAATTAACAAAGAACGTATCTGTCGCGTATGACCAGTATAATACAATACTATTCTTTGGCAAAATATAAAATTTGATAAATTCAGCACTGTGCTTGTATCGATATTTTGTCATTTCCCTAATAAGCGTACGACTGTGGTAGATTTGGTAGTTCTACAAATAGCGATAACTGCTGTCATTGTAACGTGCCACAAAGGCATATTGTGTGTACTACACTCCGAATTGTGCAGGGTACTCATTCACGTGTGAAACGTTCGACAATAATAGACATTGAACCTGGGAACAATAGTGGGAACAATCACGTTAAGTTCGTGAGAATGAGAGTGGTGTAAGTCATGTTTACCTCATTTTGACAAATTAAGATCTCAAGTATGGTACTCGACATAAGGAATGGGCACACAAAAATGATTCAAATTTTGTCCTGGTCTATCTTCCACGATAGATGCCGAATAAAACCAACTTGTGACAATTTATTCGTGGCATTTATTTGATCGAATAGTGGAATTTTGGTTGAACAGGAGAACAGTAATCTTAAATATTTAATATTCCAATTCAAATCCCAACCGTTATTTTTATAAGTAATGGATAAGACCATTTTTAATTTTGAAAAGAGGCATTGCCAGTTGCTAACATTCTTTAAGATTCTGTGGGTTAATAATAATCGATTTAATCAAATTCTGGCAACATGTCTAAAGAAAAGGTTTTACTTGAGTAAACTCTCCACTATTCTTTCAATCTTTGGTGAATACGGAAGTTTAGTTCATGCGTATACATGTATATTTAATGCGAGCACGATGAACTCTAGAAAAGAAGTGTAAGCTCGGACACGTGTCTTACTTCAACACATTCACGTCTGTTCAGGTGTACAACTCCAATACACGTATAGACATGCTTTAGTGGCCTGTGAATCCCACGCTCGGAATTCAGTCTTTGGAGAAAGTGTACACCGATTGGGTGACCGTGAAGGTGAAACAGTTTGTCTGGAGAAATACATATGTACGCGCAGGCTCTATCAGAGATGGAGAGAGGCCCAGGCCCACTTACTTTTCGAAGGGCTACTCAATATTTTAGAAACTTTCAATATATTAAAGATACTTATTTTTGTAAGATTAATTTACCACTCCTTGACCATTTAAGAAAAAAATTGTCATAAAAATATATTGAATTCTTTTGTTTCTACGAACGATTAAATTAAAGTGGAACCACGTGTCAATATTTTCTTTATCATTTCATAACGTTGGAACTCATCAAATGTGTGATATGTCATCATGGCGAATTCTGTACGAAAACCACAAGATGTTTCTCTTGACACCTTTTCGATTCACTCGTTAACCTACTGCACTGCTAGAGAAATATCGAAAGCTATAAACAGCAGTAGGCCATTAAAAACAAGAAAGTAAGTATGATAGGTATAATTAAAAATATGACATGTATCTCTAAAGAATCTTTTCGTTTAGTTAGCTCTAAGAAGAATACAATTTATGAGAGATGGCACGAGTTATTGGAAATTGTTATTATTTTAAGAACATTCCCGTAACAAGTCGTTTTGCTTCATCTGGTATTTAAATGAAATTTTGCCCAACTGTGGGCGCAGTTAATACTACCTGCTGAAAGCAAAATGTCTTTGTATTCTTTACAAGGAATAGTTGCGTACCTTTTGCATATTTCAAGACTAGGCGTGAAACGGAATAAGTACTTCCCAGAACGCCACTTTCGCTTATGGGTACTTATCTGTCGAGGGTACATGTCAATATTCTCATACGAGAAATTGCACGCATGTTCGCGAAGAAACTTCGACACACATTTCTTTTATTTAAACAACGCATTGTATTTAGAAACTAAATATTTTCTGTCATTAGCGAAAGATTTCTCCAAAGTATAAGTAAATGAAGGGTTCATGTGTCATGTGAAAAGGTATTTATTAATTGTAAACGTTTTAAAAATACGCTGTAATTTCAAACCGAGGTAGTTACAATAACTATGTTTAGCCAACTCATAAAACTTCATGCATAATGCTCATTTCCTAAGTAGAACAAGAGAAAGACCAAAGAATCTTTTTCAGAATTCAGACAAAGCCCTAATTTATCGATAGACGCGTGTGAATACCTTACATTATCAATCATTTACCCAGAAATTAAGCCGCTTAATTTAATTAAAACCATTCTGTTCTCCTTTCATCTTTCTGAAGTAGGTGGACTAATTGCGTTTCGTCAAACCGTATCCTTTCGTACATCCGGCGTTCTGTCGCTACCATGATCGAACACCGTGATTTCTCTCGGTGATTCATTCGAATTGTATTGGCCTGGTGAAAACTCTGACGTTTCACGTTTAAATTGTAAATTTCGATCCGTTTCTGGCCGCTCGATCGAGGATGTGGCCCAGAACTCCGTAAGGGTATCCTATGTCGCGGTCGCTTCCTGTCCAGCTAACCGGTGACACAGACCAGCTTTCCATTCACGGAACAAGTAAGAGTTGCCGTGCATGGTATGCAAAGATGCAACCCGAACACGTGGATATCGTTGCACCTATAATGAAAGTTCCGTGCGGGTGCGGTCCACGTAAATGGAGTAACAAATTACGACGTTACGTTTCCATTACCAGCAACAGGATATTACACGATCCGCGTATTACGCTTGCCATCGTTCAGCTGTTAACGCACCGCGATCCCCTGATCCATGACGGTAATAGTATCCTGTGGTTATTAAGACACGTTAAATAATAGATTCCTTTCGGTACGATGTGTGTAGAAGATTACGGTAGGTCTTTTGAAGTAACGTGGAAACGAAAGCGTGACTGTAATCCGTTTTTTGTCGAATGACAGCGGAATGCTTTTTGTACAGTACTCTTTGTCGAGTCGTCGTCGTTGTCGATTATTGTATAAACTTTTTTTTTTGTTAATCGTAAGAGAGAGTAAGTTTGCAGAATTTAATTCGAGTCTCGTGTATAAGTTCGGTTTGAAACTTCTAAAATGTACACACTAAAAAACAAAACTCGATAATTACAGTATTTGTGAATTACAAATAAGAGTCCGTTCTCTTGCAAGCACACTAAAATGTTTACAGAACATTTAACCGTCATAAATTAAACAACGAAGCTGTCAAATGTCTGAAGGTACACAAATGATTTGAGGTCGTCGCGAATAGTTGTCGTTTAACCATCATAGAACGGGATCGAGGTTAATTGGACGCCAATTCTCTATAAACGATTTAGGCTTTCCTACGTACCTTGTCATCAAACGTGGCCGCAAATGACAACCATTACACGGACTGGAGTGAACTGCGCCACCAATGTCGTGATAGGGGATAAGTACTCGTGGCAAACAAACGGAAAAAACGGGAAAATAACGAATTCATGGGGAGAAGCCACCTTGGACGCGTGACAATAAGAGCTATATTGAACAATTTTTGTTTCGAAAAAAATGTGGTCAATAGAAGATTTGTTCGCTGGGGTTTATTAAACATACCCTAAGAAATAAAAATTAATCTTTCATTTTATTTTTTAAACGAAATAGTGATGCAATTGGACAGCAAACACAGGCCGAAACCAAAGAATCATTGGAAACATCGTCTTACTCTGTTAAAGATTTTTTAAGCAAGGTAAATATAAGTAAATGTACTTTAAAAGGTTAAAAAAACTTTAGACGTTTACAACTGGAAGAAAGGAAAAGTGTTTTCCCGCAAAAAACCGTTTGTCTAGTCGCGTTAACTATTCTTAGCGCTGCATTCTTCGGGGAACACACTCGTTCGGGCGCGAATAAAATTCGAGTGGTCTGAGAAGTTTTGGGGGAATAAAAGTATCCCTCTAACTTGTGACTATCTGAGTAGAGCCCAGTAGATGATAGGCAGAGGAGGGAGGAAGGGGACTTAGATGATAAACTCCGGTAAAACACGAACGCTGTAAACTTTCTCCAATAATGGCCGACATCAAGCCAATTTTGCGCCCGCGTCATTACCCGATATATCGTTGGCGTCGACGACGATGGAAAAAAACGTTGGAGCCGCGATGCGAATGTGAAATTCTAGTTGTGGATGCGACTGGGGACTTTACGAAGAAAAAGTACGAATCGCGGTTCTAAACACGTACACGTGTTTTACTTTTGTTTGCCGCGATCACCGACGGTGACTATTATTGGCCACATACTTGCAAGTTTTAGGTCGTTTTCTGAATCATCGACGATTCCAACAGCTAGTGATGAAACTGTGACCACGTTTGATGCAATCGGTTTCTATAAGATTTGATTAATACTCATGCGAAGATTTAATACGAATTATATGTATCATTGAGTCATTTACTATGATCGAACCCTAATACTTGTAAAACTTTGAATAGCACTTCTGACATTAGGGTTCGTATAAAATAAATACGAAGTTCATTCCCGTAATCAAAATTATATTGTTATTTATTTATTTATTTGTGTCGCTATCAATGCCAAGAAGTAACGTAAATGTTTCAAAACTCATCTTTAAACTTTGCATACTGTATTCTTTATTTTTTTGTGAGCTATTCCTTCCCTTGAAAATTGTTAAATAAAATGACCAACACGCGTACGATTCTTCCATGCTTGTTTCATTTATGACACGGGCATAAACGGAAGTGAGCTACGAGACTCGAGTGAGCACTTGATGCACCGAATTCTCATTGTTGCATTGTGATGCTCTCGAGTGTCTCGTTACATTGCTCGATTATGGAGACAGCTGTGTTACGAAAACTCATCTCGTTCCTGTTTACGAGGACAAATTTATGGAAGGGAAATACCTCTAGCGACGTATTCCCTTTTTCCAACATTATGGGATACGTCTCTTGCACTGGCTGAAGTATGCTGCTTCATCATAAAACAATGCTTGCATACACTTTCGTGTATCATGAATTGTACAACCATTCCGTTTTCTTGTTGCGCATTTGCTTTTGTAAAAGTCTATAGCTGCAGAATATAGTGAATCGTACAGTACCGTAGTTAGTAAAGTACAGTACCGTAGTAAAATAATATTGCTCTCCAGGTAATTTTACGAAAAAGTCTTTGTAACAAAAGTTCATTGGTATTCAATAAAAAAATCTCTTTTCCTCTTTCGAAACCTCTTTCGAAATGACCACTTAATATTGACAGAATGCTAATAATTGAATTACACAATGGTAAATAATATGGCGAGGTCGTCACAAGATTGATAGACAGTTTAATACAATTTACCTCTGAGTTTATCTTCCCTCATTAGTATCTGTCAGTTGTTTTACTGTAGCATTTTGTCTAGCAGCCAAATATAATTTTAATTATGAAAGATTGTGGATCTTATTACCATCGAAAGTTATTCTTTTTATAAAGAGAAAAGCTGATCAATGCGATTTAATCAATTCCTATCAACGTGTACAGAAATTGACAGGAAAATCATAGTTTATCCGCAAATACACAAGAGTACATATACAAATATATTTATTTTTTCGGAATTAAAGAATTTTTAAAGAAGTAAAAAGAAAATGAATTCGTTTCGGTCCTAACGCAATCTCGTCACTTGACTTGTTTCTGTGGCACGATATAAAAATTTTCGTTGAGTTATTGTTCCGACGTTTTTTGGCGAAAATATTTTTTTCGTAGAAACAAAGGTCTTTGATGATATTTGTCAGGCTGTGCGAGCGCAGTTTGCTATGGATTTAACAGAACTCCCTTTAAGGTTTCATTGCCGGTAGGTGTACTTTTAGTGACATAAACCAAACATTAATTCGACCGAGTCGCTCCTGGATACCCCGTTGCGAATTGGACCAGCTGTGCTCATACACTGGTAGCCAGACATTCGGCTCATTTACCACCGAGATCAGGTGCAATAAGCCAACAGCCTCTGATAAATGACTCGTATCGTTGTTTACCAGATTTTCCGATATTATAATAATTTCCCCCTAATTAATCTGCGCGTAGTGGGATCTGCGTATTGATTTAGTAAATTGGTTCACCCCGTTAATGATTCACGCATCGGTGTTCTCCTTGCTAACCATATGAAGAGTAGGAGAATGATGATCATTTACACCTTGGAATTCTCGTACAGTCTTCGTCATGTACTACAAAGTGTCTAATGCGTTTAGAGTTATCGATCTCGTATGGTATGTTAACTAGTTATTCATGTTTTTGTTAGATCAATAGTAACATTAAAATATATCAAGAAAAACATATTTTATGCTCAGAAACTATTAAGTGTCTCAGAAACTATTAAGGAACTATAAAGTCGTCAGAATTTTATCCGGTCATTCACGGACGGTTGATTCGTCGTGTATTTCAACTACATTAATTTTATCGCGAGTTAAAAGACTCTCGAAATATTATTCTCAAATGGAGCCAATTACCACACCGAGTGTTACTTCATCGCAGTTTGTGATATAATTGCTGTACCAGACGAGGAAAGGAAAAGGTATTGGAATTTGTCGGGTCGTTGAAGTTTTCACGTCGAAACGGTCATTACGTACAGTGATTTCTCCGAACGTTTGTCACATGAGTGACCTCGAGGAGAAGAAAAAAGAAAGTTCCACCTGGGCGTATGAGATGCTGCCGCACCTGTGAGCATTCCTCTCGTCGTGACCCTAAAATTTTAATGTCTATCTCGCGTCCGTTTTAACCGTGGATCAACCAGGCCCGAACTCGGGTCTGCGCACGGTAACGCGGATGTATTCGTAGGCCTTGAACGTGAAAGGGAGTGACATTGCTGATAATTACCTTTTGAATATTCAGCGAGAATTTCTTAGTCAACCGACTAATTTACGCATACCGTTCGTGGCTCCTAGAGAAAGTGTTTGGAGACATTCTCATTTTTTGGAAGCTGGTACATAATGATCAATCTATCATTATTGTGTTTCGTGGATATTTACAAATGGCTTAGAAATTTTCTAGAAAGTCCAACAGATTTTAAGTTGTTACAAAGAAATCAGAATGAATTTGTGAAATAAGCAAACAAACACTGTGAATCTAAAATGGGGAGATGAGTTATCAATCAGACAACCTCGTACTGCTTATTAGAATCGCTCTTGACTCGATAAACAGTACAATAAACATGCCTACTGATAACTCCAAGAATTTCGAAAGTCGTATCAGGTATTACCGCTAATCCAAGTACATGATAAAGTGGTTACAATATCAAGTGCGATAATCAACAATTTCTAAGAGCTATCGAGGACAGTACAATCACTAATAACTTCCTTTTATATTATTCATGTATACGCCTTTATTATTATTAATTAGACAATTCACTTAATAAGTAAGTATAAGCATACTTCATAAATGTGTATCATTCGGTCTGATATAATTTAGTTTCTTTTTATTATGTTTTCCTATAATTTTCAAATATTTTGAATATCCCATTTCTTAGTATAGTCCATGCTCTGATTCTCGACTAATGTAGAATAGGAATTAAATAAAGTAATGAAAAAGTGTCGATGAAGGGGTTTTGAAGACTACCATTATCGACAGCTAATTTACTACAGCGAAACTTACGTAATGCATTTCGAAGAACATCCGAACTATTGCGTACTTGTCGGTCGATGACCTCTTCGGAATGAAAGGTGAATATAAACCTGATACGCTCTCCTTTTCCTTCCTGTAGCTTATGCTTTTTCAAGGATATAACTTTATGGAGTGAAGGGCATGACATTTAACTCGATACTACGAAGCGTTCATACATTTTGTTCATCTCAAATTTTTGTGAGGCACTGTATTTAATAGGTATAGAAATTAATTATGTGCCTTTCTAACTTAAACTTACCATTTAATTATAAATAAAAACCATACAACTTTTAATTTTCCTTCAGCCAACACGTTCCAAGAGAGTAATACTTATTGCAAAGAAGTGAAATAAATGGAGTTTGAGAGTTAAAAACATAGCTAGAAAAATCACAACATATCGTTGGACAATTAATTACAGTATATGTCCCAACTTTTAGCAGAAACAATTTTGTTTGCGGCTCTTTCGTTATTTCGGGCTTTCCGCGGGTTCATCGGTTGGTACAGCGTCGACAGGCTTGCTGTATGTAACCGTGAGGGGCGGCATTTTTGCGCTGAATTATTGATGCCAACGTAATGGACCTGAATGGGTCTTTGCGGATATATACACCGCTTCATCTTATATGCACACGTTCGGAAACTACGCCTCTCCTCTCTTTTTAGACATATACCGAGCGTCTGCAGAACATGCACAGAGTACACGAAGCCGAATTAATTCAACTTCATCCCTCGATGCCTAGGATCCCTATCTGAAAGTCAAGATCAAGGGGATGAGTCACATATAGTACATACATATATAATACAAAATATTATTTTACTTATTAAATTACTTTCCGTACATTTTTGGTTTCAATCTGTATTATACAAATTGTTTTTCCGTCAGATTCAAGTGATCATATCTAGCAAACTAAATGGTAAATTAAACCCATATTTCACACAGATGTTTATTCAGATATCAATTTAAAATTTTTAAAGTTATGAAACGATCTGAACTGTTATCATTTTTGACCAAACCACCTTAAACACAAACGACTATTCGTAACAAAGACAAAGTAAAACAATAACATTATTCTCGCTTCACAGAAAAATTCTTAAACTCATCATGTGTTTTACTTTGTGTAATAATCCCATTGTACCATAACCATTGTACGTTAATAGCTAGTTAATTTAGCGCAGCTGCAACGAACATCACGAATTTGGTCGAAGATACTTGAAACGAGACCTGGGAGAATGTTTGGAGCAAAGTAACGCAGACGTGCGCCTGTTGGATCTCCATGGATCGTCTACGTGCATCCGTTTGTTTCGTTAATCAAAGTGGAGAACATGTATCTTGTAATTTGTAGCTTACACAGGTTCAGACGAAAGAGGAAAATCCGGCATTCCGAATACTCCTGTTGTATTAGCATAATAATATACGTATAAGGCGGATCTGGAAGCGAGCGTGTGTTCATGGTAGAACGCAACGCTTACACGAGTCGAATTTCTCTTGTAACTAGAATCGACGACCGACTACGAATTGCAGCCTTTGGTTACGACATTGTAAACCATCCGGAGCTAACAGCAACACGTTCTGTTTGACTTTGACACAGGAAAGGGTAGTTCACGCGTGTTCGGATTTGATCCCCGACTCGAACGACTCGCGGAGCTGTGAAACAGGTCGCGTTTCTATTTCATTGTACTTTGCTCTTCACTGCGAATTACGTTACTATTGTACAGTAATTAACTGCTTCAACAAGAATTTATTTACTCGACACTTCTTCGTTTGTAAGTCGCTAACACTGCTACGATTCAAATTCTTATTTTCCTTCTAACTTAGCAAGAAAAAATGTCTGCTTACTGTTTAATCGTTTTATAATTCAAGTATATATTATATTTAAGGTAATAAAAATAAATACATTCAAAAATTCTAAGGCACAGTTCAATAAAAAAAACCTCCTTTTCTAAGTAGAATATGTCTAAACGTTTGAATATGTACAGAATTAAAAAATATGTTGAATAGTTTTCGAGTTGATGGTGTAACAAATAATTAAACAGGCAAATAAACACTGTAAATATATTCTTCAAGCATTAGTTTCAGTAATCAAACAAAAAATATTGAAAATTTACATAAATATAGAATTAAATTCCGTTCAAATCGTAATAATTAATTACAATACCAGCGAGTGCTATAGCTGATAGTTGCACGGTGTGTACAGAATCATGTCGCATTGCGTAGAATGTTTTCCGTTCAAAGTCACGACATCCATTTCCATGCATCATTGATTAACGTCGGGAGTGTACTTACAAGGTAGCGTAAAAAGTATCGTGGGTTTTGATGGACAATTCCATTCATTAGCCATTTTTATACTGCGTCGAATGTCCTTTTAATTGCTATTACGCAATAGGAAATGGCGACAAATGATATTCCGTCCGCTGCGTTGCCTCCACTTATTTATAAGTGATATTTCCGAAACTTGACAGTGATGTAGAAACTAATAATAGTAAAGACGACAGTGTTGTAATATAATGTTTTAATAATCTCTGATTATTCGAGCAGTAGTATTTGTTATGTATACTTGAGTTTTAAAAATGAACGAGTACTTTCTGATGATGCAATGATATACAATACAATTAAATTGCCCCGTACCGTTATGTTGTATAATAATCGTCATTAAAAGATGATAGCGGTAAAATATTTCTGTCATAAAGGTTCATCGATCTTGTTTTTAAGATAGATACAAATAGCGAAACCGTTTAGGGATGACTAATTATATTTTATTATTTAAATATATTTCTCACAATTTAATTTTTTCATGATACTTATTGTATGGTGAAGTAGTGCAATTAATTAAAAGAAAAATGATCTTATCACATTTTATCATAAATCACTCAAGTTTTCTCGTATATTCAACTTCCAGTAACTAAAGATTCCTCTACCTCGGAGTACCTCTACAATCGATTTTTCTAATCTTATGAGTGTTTCAAAGATTCTTGGTGAAGACTTTCTTGATGTCAATAACCGTAGCTTTCTCGTATATCGTACATTGTTAACGATAACAAGATGCTTTCTAATTTTTGAATAAATCTGTATTCAATTTCTGTAATTAGACCTACACGAATCTGTTTCCATGCTTCCTCTTACTTGTTCTATGCTAAACTGTGACGATTAGAATCACTCGTAATTATTATAAAGGAATGTTTTTTCTCTGACCAATTGGTCAATTATTTGAGAAAGCACGGAAAGTCGGAACAAAGACCTTACAGATTTCTATAAGTTTCGCTCGAATAACTTCAAGATTAACTACAATTGAAGATCTGTTACACAGGATCCTGATTTCCTCCGAATTTATCGTTGGTAGCAGAACCTCTCACAAATTAAATATGGCCTAGATCACTCACCTTTTACAGGTTTTCGCGTCCATTTATAGGTTTCCAGTATATTTAAATGAACTTTCTATTGCTTAACGAGTAATATTTTTGGTACAAACGGCAATATTCAATACTTATCGGTGAGATTTAGCTAGCAGAATAGACAGCATTCAATTTAAATCTGATCAAATTTATATTTTAGGAGGATCTCGAATGACTCCAGAAGTGAGCAGAACCTTGAGCAGAACCTATCTTAGTCATAAGATATTTTTACGCTCTGGTCATCGGTACACGATTTGATAAAAGCAATACTTTTGGCACACAGAGCATCATTACTGCGGTACATCCTGGATCAGCTATCGGACTCATCGGGAAAGCTGTTTCAGCAGATCCTGCTTTCGTCATGATGCTATCACTTGCTCTCTGAAGCGTTTTAAATTGATACATAGCATACCACTACATAGTTAGTCTGAACACAGTTTTGAAATGATTGGTAGCATACTGTTGTATCGGACTAATAACACCTAAAAGATTTCGAATTTTAACACACTACTAGTGTTCTGTATACTGAAACTATATTAACATTTAGTATTTATCAAAAAATAAAAACTCGAATGGTCGCGTTATAAGATTCTCTCAACAACAAAGGATCGATTATTTGGCCGAAAGAAAGCAGTTCTCCGCTTAAGGCGTCTGGCCACCCTGAGCGCTCGCCAGATGGGTACTATTCTTAAAAAATTCATAAATGCGAAAGTATAGAAAAAAATATTTGTATGTTTTGACACATACTAAAAAACGGTTTAATGAACACATGAACAATTTTTTGAGAATACAAAAAAAAAATGGCGGCGGTTCGAAAATTTTGGTGAAGGCCTTCGGGACGAAACGCGCGTGGGTTGTACCATCATTATATTCTTTAGGTTGCATGTGGAAAAGAAAAAAAAGAATTAGTCTGTTTCTGCAGTTTGTCGCAAGAGAGTAGCAAATGGATTTTTTTTTACCATTAAGAAAATGATGGTGAGCCGAAGAAATTTTTGTTTTATTTTTCACCGAAATTTCACGAGAAAAATCGTCAATAAAAAAAAACTAATCAAGTAATCGCAAAAATCCATTGCTACTCTTCAGATAACGTATCTAAAAGTAGTGTGTACAAATTTCAGAGCAATCGGACTGATATTTTACAAGATTTACGTTGTACCATTTCGAAAAATGTAGTTTCGAGATAATCCCAAAAGAAAGTAAACGTACGGTCCGATTGCTCTGAAATTTGTACACAATACTTTTAGATACATTATCTGAAGAATAGCAATGGATTTTTTCGATTACTTGATTAATCTTTTAATTAATTTTTTTTTTTAAGAATAGTACCCATCTGGCGAGCGCTCAGAATGGCCAGACGCCTTAATCGTATGAATCGATGATCCAACCGCAGGATCTCCTTCGGTCAGCGTAGGACCGAGATCCGTCATCGGTCCGATACTTCCGAGTGCATCTTTCTTCGGCCAGTCAGAGACAGGGCTAGCCTACTTTCTCTGCAAAGAGAATTTTTAACCGATGTGTGAGGGTTCCCTCTCCCGGTTTTCTCGTCCTGAACGTCCTCTCGACTCTTTCCCTCTCTCTGACCCTGCCTCCTTCTCGATCCATGTCCCCGTCTCTCTTCATTGCTTCTCGTTCTCTCGCTCTCTCCCTTCGGTCTCTCGTTTCCTCGATTTACTCGGCTAGCTCAGCCGAGAATTCCTTCGACCGGTGCCCCTCTCGGAGTCTATATAAGCCGTGTGCTCATACGAGACTGAGCATTTTTTTGTGTTAATAGTACGGAGTTGTGGTGCTCCTCTGTCGAAGAGGCAACGGGTTGACAAGTGTCAGGATGGTGTGCGCGACGCGATACGGAAGATCCGTGTTCGATTAAAGCCGAGAAGAAGTCTGGGACGTAGGCGCACGCCTGCTCCTTTCATTCGAGTGACGAAAAAGTAAAAGAACAACCTTGGAGTTTTGTTAAATTTGTGTTCAGTGCGGTCAGCGATTACATCCGTGCAACATGATTCGAAGCAAGGTAGGTGATCGGGGAATTAATTCTCGCCTTGTCACGTTACGCTTCGGGCGGCTCAGTTTTCTGTTCGACCTTTGCATCATTCGGTGCAGAAATTTCCTGTTTAGGGGAATAAACAGGAGAGAAGTGAAATTGTTAGCTTTTAATAATAATATTTGGATTTGCTGGGAAAGGAGCTGAGGTAGCCGTGTGATAAAGAGGAGTCGAGTAAAAGTATTTTTGTTAATATTTCGTGGTGTCTTGCGAGACTTCAAGAATGAAATTTGGTATAGAAATTAAGATTTTTAGTTAAGATGGGGGAAATAGTGTAACCTCTGATTTTTCAAGTAACGTGTACCATTTATTTCTAAAATATTTATTTGATGATTACATGGAAGACTTTCTTCGCCAATCGTATTGTTAAGGGTCTATGAGAGACTGTTTTGGAACTGTAATGAAATTACACTTCGAAATATGTTATGTCTACGTTATATTATAATATTTTCAACGAACGAAATGGAGAATATTTTTATTTGTATTGTTCTGTATAAATTATTGTAGACATTATATTCAAATAAATCGAAAATGATACAAGTATTACAATTTAAGGGTATGTCGAAAGTGGTCCAATTTATGTAACGCTCATCTCCCAGTGAATAGAAATAATTTCAAAGAATCGACTCTATTGACCTACGTGTATGTAACTCCTTAACGAGATTAGTTATCAGATAATTCACAAACAGTTTGAGGTTACCGAGGTGATCAACGATGTGTTATTGCACCACGAATTCTTGACTGTCGCAAATCACCGGAAGAACTTGTCATGAAAATAGTGGTTCCGTTGTAAATGTCACTTTCTCTTAAACAAACTTGCGAAACTTGTTTTCCGTTAATCGTTACTTTATTAACTTGCTTTATTGTTCTTGTCTTTGGATTGAAACTTCACGACCAAGTTAAGGTTACTTTAACGGTAACGCCAGTAGAAAGGGCAAGGTCAAATCGTTGGGAAATGCAGTATAGCTGAAAAGTTTATTGAAGAGTATTTATTTGAACAATTTTGTTGTATTCATGCGAATAATAGTATAGTGGAACTTTATATGTACAAGTGAAAGTTATTCTACTGTGTAAAATGGAATTTATATTTCCAGCTACTGAGCAACATAATCATTTTTCTATTAATTATATTTAATTACTGACCGGTTAGTCTCGGTTTACTGAAGTGTAACGGTAACAAATGAAAGTGAATAGTACGGATCAGCAGTAACGCCGTTGTAACGTGAAAGTAAAATTCGTTTGAGTGTTGAATTAATCGCGGATGTAAATGTTACATCAAGCGTTTTATGGGGATGAGTAAACGCGATGAAAGTGATTACTACTTTTTCTATTCAATTAAGTCTAAAAGCGTAGAAAGTAGCGATTCGAGTTTGATGTTGCAGTAATCGACCAATAATTATAGACAAAGATAATAATGAAATGTTAAAAATACATAGAGAAACTGGGTAGATTGAGAATATTTTCAGAAGTAACAATAACCACTGACATAACCACGAATTAATATTAATTGGATACGACAATATTAATTTATTTTCTTTAGGGGTCGCATAATCTTAACAAAATTTTTAGGGAACTTCTTCTCGAGTTCCCATTTCGAAATATATTTTTACATACTGAATACAATCTTTTTATATTGAGTGGGATATCGTGAACAAATAAATAAATATGCTAAACAGAAGAAGAAGTTCCAGTAAACACGGGCCTACGTATTTCCTGTTTCGAAGTATAAGCTACTTTCAACTCTGACATCAATTTGTCAGACAACCAGCATAGACTAGAAAATGTGACAAATACGTGGGAAGACTAGTACGCGCTAGACTGATGACACAGTCGACAGAACATATTTTCTCATTAAGATTTCTTTTGTTTTTAATTTTGCATAGAAAACTGTGAAAGGTACTTGTAAGTTCACTTGATAAGGGTTCGTATATGTAACCCAACGTCGTTGAATAGTACAAATCTGATGTGTTCTTATTATCAAAGTAACTATCAATTTTGTTTGCGGAGATAAATGTGCCTAGAAGTTTATAGAATTTTCTTTCCTTTTTTTTTGTTAAGTAATTATTTGACACTTCGTGTATTGCCTTCTCTACACTATGTAAACTACAATTAAAATTTCATAGCTCGGAACCAAAAGTGCGAAAAGTTTGTCAAGTGCTTGAAATTCTCTTCGTAACGAAACGTTTATGGTATCGGTAAACATAAATGTAAATTCGAATCCATTCACTCTTAGGAAACGCTAAGTAAAACGCTTTCGTTTTGTTTTTGTGCTATAATCCCACCGGACTTTTAATTTTTATTTTCTACAGTTTTTTAAGGTTTTGTTGCTATTGTATTTTCAATCATTGTCATCGTACTCATATAAAATATAAAATTAAATCACTTTCTTGCTTTGGATTTCATTCTTCGATTCATATATAAATGTAATAATAAATTCAATATTAAGCTATAATGATTCAAAGAAAAAAGGAAGTTGGTATAGACAATATCAATAATGTGTAGTCAGAATGAGTGAAGTATTAAAGAGTACAGAAATCCACGATAAGATTTGCACTCTGTGACTCTTCATTTATTGAAGTGCATTCTCTCGCTGCACTTCTGGTGAATGCATTTGGGAGAAAGTGTGGTTTATTATGTTAACCTTAGATCTCGGTCACTGTCCCACTTAAGACTTCCAAGCACGGTTTCTTGATGACATTTACATTTGAAAACATACACGATTTGTTGCTTCCTGTCAATCTTTTACGAGACAGAAAACTTTACTACAGGTAAATGAACACTGAATAATTCAAAAAACTTTATGCTAAATTTTAACAATGCAGCTTATCAAGAAGCACAACTCAGAGATTTTATTACATACATAGTTCATCACTGCATAAAATTGCGAGGCATTGCAACGTTAAGAATCTAATTTACTTTACTTTCTCGATAATAATGTTACAAACTTTCGATTCATACAAACTTATTCAGTTTTTCCATGTGTCATTATTAAACGATACAAGTCAACTCGTTAACAATCAGAAAATAAAGAGAAAACGTGATTTCTTTCAACGTCGTATCGCACGGTGTCTTTGCAATTAACGCAATTATTCACGGGCGCATGCGTTTATTACGTATAGAGAGTAAATGCAGGTTCACATAATTTTCACATACGTCGGGATGACTGCCTCGTCTTGCGCCAACGGTGGTTGTAAACTAGCTTAAAGTCTCCCACGGCCTTCAATACGAAACCGTAGATAATGTGTGCGGCACGAGCGAAATGTGTACACGATACTAAGCTACACTTATGCTCTCGACGAACTAATTAGAGCAAGGGATGCTACCAGACCAGTTAGCTAACTCCCAAATCCGGAAATTGTAATTTTGCACGCTTGCTCCTGAGCGTAGCGTGTAAAAGATTTGAACAAGTTCAGGAAGAAAACACTTGCATAAATTCAAATTTAGGTGACAGAAAAGGGAATGTACACATTTTGTAGAGATGATGAAAATAAAGGGATGCTGTAACACCGGAGTGAAATAAAAATCTTATTTCCCGTAAGCTACAGCGTAATGTATAATAGCAATGCAATTATCAAATGCTCTAGATCTAATGCAACCATCGACGAAACTACCAAGTTCTCCAAATTGACAATATTAAATAAGCTAGTTCTAATTATGACAACCTACACAGTTCTTTAACAGGATGGTTGTCACGTTGTTGTTGTACAAGCACAAGTCACGAAATAAATTGTTAAAATTTAATTTAATTTTTGTATGAATTAATATTCAATATCTGGATGTATTTAATTTATATTTTTCTTTGAAACGGTGACGATTTTTTCCAGATATTTTCTTCGTAACGGCGTCATTTTAGCAAAAATTAATATGTCGAAAAAGCCCTACCAGTAAAACCCTAAAAGTCTGATTTTGGTTTTAGATGACAATCACACTGCTGTTCGTCCTGGTGATCGGACATCATGGTCAGGCAGTGATTAACAAAGCTCAAGCACCTGGTAAAAGCGAAGAGAAAACAGAGAACAAGATTAAGGCTGACGACAGGATAAGTAATTCGTACGGTCCACCCTCTGACGAATACGGACCTCCAATTGGGATAGACTTCAAGCGACCAGCACCAGTTTACGGACCACCGGAACTGGTAGGGGATCAAGGACCAACGCCGATATATCCACCGCCGCCGCCAGACGTACCACCGCCACCCGTCTATGGTCCACCATTGTCTTCGTATGGCCCACCGCGAAATATTAAACCACATTACGGACCACCAAAACAAAGTTTCGGACCTCCTCTGTCCCCTTTGCCCCCGAAGCTTAGCTACAGTTCACTGAAACTTCACTACGGACCACCAAAGCAACACTATGGACCGCCGCATTCATTCGCATCGTTCAGACCACCGAAAACTCAGTACGGGCCACCACTGAAATTCAGTTCTGCCGTCTCCAATCAATATATAGCCGTATCGTCTTCAAGTCACGGACCAACGAAACCAGGACACGGGTTTCCTATCCCCGTGTCTCTGGATGCATATGGACCACCTTCGCAGCAAATCGCCGTTCAGTTCAATTCCCAACCTAGCGACAACTATGGACCACCACTAGGACCGTTGCATGCGTCCGTGTCTAGCTCTCAGTATGGTCCTCCCACTGGTGACGCTTACAGCCTTCCGGCACCGCATCCTCCTCCAGGAGTACCAGCACCACCTACACCACCGGATATAAAATACGACGGTTGGCAGCCGATCGCAGGATTGGCTAATCAACATGGACATTCCGAAGAAAATTATAGACTACAGCACAATGAGCATCACTCGCTGGAAGGCTCTTCTGGGAATCTACACGTAGCGCAAACTACCTCGAACGCTGTTGCCGATAATCCAAACGTACCGAACGATTCTTACGGAGTTCCGATACATAACCCCGAAGCTCAGGACCTGAAGAGTTCTGTGCATTCGGGTTCCATCGAGAACGATGGATTGCCGCCGCCTCCGTTACCGCAGTTCGAGCCTTTCCACAACGAAGATCATCCACCGAAGAAGCACGAGTCCGAGGAGGTCGTGTCTGATTTACAGTACGACGTGCCAAAGGTCAAGCCCCTTTCCATCGTGAAAACCGTTGGATTCGAGTTGCTGCCTAACGTATCGCCGTTAAATTCGGATCACAACGCAGGGTCATTGCCAACTTTGAAATTACCAATTCTTGACGGTGGATCGCATCATCATCATCTGGGGGGCGCCGAGATTCACTCGTTTCAAAACGTAGGGAACGACTTACCGCTGCCACCCGTGAATACACTATCTGGTAGCTATGGTATACCGTTGCCAAGCGTTTCCTTCGGGAAATTGAACTCTATTGAATCTGGAATACCTCTACCACCACCACCTTTACTCGACACGTACAGCGCACCTCCTCTTTCTTCCTATTCATCTAAGGGACCCTATCCAGAGTCAGGTCGAGCAGTATCGTTTTCTTCATTTGGATTGCAAGGCGGTTCACTTTTCAAGCAGAACTTCCATCATCATCGTCCTCACGGATCGTTCAGAGCTCCTCTACCTCCGCTCGGCTCCCTGATACCGCCCAGAAATCGCGAACCGATTAAATTTAAAGAACCCATTCCCAGTGGACTTCTAAGCAATCTCAATCGTTACATACCGCCGCCGCGATACTTTGACTCACCCAAATCAACAAAGTCCTATATTTCACCATTCTCGTTCGAACAGCAATTGCCTAGTCTCACTGGTCCGATCGCTTTCAACAAATTTGCTGCCAATGGTTACCATTCGCCAATAGCAGCCCCGAACGCGCAATACGGGACGCCATTGTCCTTCGGCGACTTCAATACTCCGGCGCCGGTCCTAACTTATGGAGCACCGAATTTTGGACCCGCTTCTTCTTTCGTTTCAGCCTCCATTGGATTCGGAAAGAATCTATACGACGGCATTGGCAGTAGCATCGCTACCACTTATGGTACTCCTATAGTGAACGCACCGCTACCTACGAGCGTTGGCTATGATTGCGGTTTCCAGCACACAAGTGGCGGAGCGCAATATAGTTTACAAGACACAGGAGTTCACGCGCCAGGCTTGGGATCTTATGCTCACAGTTTCGCCACTTCCTTGTCGTCGAGTAACTCTCTTTCCTCTGATCTACATCAAAATTCGCTTCTCAAAGTAGAGCCGTCGCCACACTCGTTTGATGCCACGCAATCCGCGAGTCAGTTAAACCTACAGAGCGGGCATAATTCCAATTTAAAAGACAGCTACGGGAATCCAGTGGATGGAGCGTACAATGGCCTCGAACACGGTGACAACGTGTTGTCCAGCGATCACAGCCAATCAGCCGATGTTGCAAATGTCCTTTCGCCACCTCCTTCCACGCAATCTCTCGAGGCAGGTCTTTCGAGTCACGAATTCAAACAAGAAGATGGAGCAAGGGCCGAGGCATTGGCATCGAGCTTAGTCGAGCAAGAATTTGGACAAGCAAAGAACCATGGCTCGAGCGACGTGGATGCTAGTCAATTTCTGAACACTCACGAAGGCAGCGAGGCTTTGTCCTTGGCGAAGGGGTTGGCTGTTACCAGTGGAGCCGACGGATTTGAAATTCAGGGATCCAAAGGAACGTACACATTGCAAATTCAACCCGCGGATGGAGGACTAGGAACAGAAAATTCGGACGGCAGCATCAGGCACGATCAAGTGCTTTCGAACGGACTTCTGCAAGATATCCTCGCAGCTATCGAGCAACCGAGTCAAGGAAATATCCAACTCGAAGGTCTTCCAGAAGGGCAATCCCTGCAACATATTTACAATGATTTGCCACGGGCTAGTAGCGCAGATGCACAAAAAGGACATTATATTACCGTGGACAATAGCGAGCAGAAAAACAATGCCGAAGCATTGGTTGGATATGCTAGTGACCGGAAAGAGGCGGAGTTGGACGAAGCAAATTCAACGAAAGAAGAGACCGTTGCTCTCTTCTTCAATAATCAGTACGCTGATGCACGAAAGGAAACCAGGTCGGTAGCGAAAAGCGAGTCCGTACCTACCTTTTCTTCGGAGGAAAGTAAAAGTGCCGATAAAGCAAAGTCCTAAATTATTTCACGCAATTCATTTATATTTAGGAACCATTTAGGACTTTTGTTGGTAGTGTACGATAATTTATGCAACAGCGGAAAGACTTATTTTATTTTGCTACACCAAGTTTGTCGAAGTCAAACGTTCCTGCCGTGTTAAGTGAAGGCTTTTCTTCGAATTCAAATTCTCTCTTAAGAATTCATTATTTATGATTGGTGACTCAAGTTGTACTGCTAATTATAGAATATTTAACATTTTGTTACCGGTAGTCGAAAAAGCAATTCCAAACCGCATCGATGCTTCGCATTGCTCCAGTGTATCGTTAGCACTTCGAAGACGTTTCCGGTGTTTCGAAGGGAAGAGGTTGCCGATTGCGTAACTTTTTTCTTTTCGCGAGTGCCGAAGAACGATAGTGATAATTGTTCGTTGGATGGTGTACCGATGCTTGCCGATTATCGCCGATCACGAAACGAAATTTACTTTAGAGATTCTCGTTTCCCGCCAGAAGTGCTATCATGTTAAGCAAGCATCAGCGGAAACCTTTTTTCGCACGGACAGATTCCACGTTCACCAAGGCAGATCTTATCGGACCCATAATTGCAACGCGAGAGGGATCCAAAAGTCCTGGAGTGTTCCTCTGTTCGCGCAAGAACGGGGCGTTCACCTCTTGGAAGGGGTTTCACTCGAACGAAAAAGAGCAAAAGGTATCGAAGTCATCCTCCTCGTGTAGTTCAGTAACCGTGTCACGGCCATTAGCGAATGTCTCAAGCGAGACAACGAAATTCAGTCATCGGGGCTTAAAGGCGATGACTCCGTACTTTGCAACACAGATTTTGCAAGGCATTTAGGTCACTGGGTTACAAATTGTTCCTCTACGCGGAACACGGCAAGAGGTGCGCATCGGGCAACTTTCATCGGTCGTTTGAGACGCGGCAAAACGATAGGCAGCCTCGCGCTTCCACGTCTTTAACCTTCACCGAGGTGAAAGTTCAGAAACTCGTCTAACTGCTTCGGGTAATGACTCTTACCTTTTGCGAGAATCGCGTTTCACGTGAAACGCATTGCCCGGCACTGAGGGCGTTTAGACGCAATACACGCGGTTTTGCATACCCTTGCAACGATAACAGGCAGATATACATACATCTAGTCCGTTGTTTTTGATGAGATACGCTGTACCAGTTATGCATTAGAGGAAACAGACTTTTAGGTGAAAATCCCGTTTTGCAAGAAACGTCACTCTTCGCGTTGATTTCTATCAAATTTGCACCTAGAGCACTTTAGCTGAAAATTTAGTTCGTCATTTTTCGTCGTTTATCTCCGCTAATTTATAAGAAATTTTACTAAATAGGTATTTCAACTAACACTTTCAGAGCAATTTACATCCCTTGAATAAAAGTATGTCGATAAGAAAATATAATTGTTTAATAAATTTCAGTGCTCTATCTGTGCAAAGTTTCGCAAAAATCAGCGTGTAAAAATATAAGCTGTAGTCTTTGAGCTCAACAGAAGAAAATGTCAAGAAAAGATAGTCAAATTTTGATCCGTTCTAACTGCTATTCGGTGTGTTCTCTTCGCACGTATTCTTGCGAAAAGGTATTTGAAACACAAGTATGTATTATTTAAAGTAGAGAGATGACTTCGTTTAGTAGCACAGCTAGGAGTCTTTCCAAGTGAAACCATTTAAAAGTACAAGCACCCAAAGATACACACTCTACACTCACAAAGTCACTCTTGTATAGAGCAGTAGTAAATGCAGATGCCCGACACATTGATAACCTCCGCGATCACAGTCTGAAATATAACCACCCGGCAGATATAGGTAATAAAATGTTAACGCGTTCGCTTGCACGTCGGTACGTTGATCGACGCGGGCTTAGTGCCGCTGCGTATCGCCGTGCACGCATTTCGTATTCGGTGCAACCTTAAACTTCTTGTACTTTTATAGTGCTTCCTGGCAAATGGTTATGCATAACTCAGTGTATTGCAGATACGTAAAATAAGTAAAGCGTACAAGCTTAAGAGATGCTCATTGTTAAGAAATACGCAGTGACGATGCTGCCAAGCCATAAAATGCATCAACTAGCTCCTAACTTTTAGACACCTCTCTCCTTTTCTTTTTTTTCAACGAATTAATTTATTATTTTATACGCAGCGTCCTGTGCGACAGCGCGCTATCGATACTGGACGAACGATCGACGTTATTTTACTCGTTGAACGTAGCGCGCGTGTGACTGTATCATTTATATGTGTAACGTCGCGATAAGTATGTAAATATATGACGTATTTGTAAATAGAAAGGTATACTTATTCCCGTCCAGCTTTCCATTATTCCACCCTTCTCCGATTGTTTGCCACCATCTCCGAATCGAATGTAAAGGTTGAAAAGCTAGGCAACCGCGGCTGTTAAACGTAAGCTCACCGCGAAAGCCGCATACGCATGGACGTCCAATAGCAATCCCAAGCATCTGGCGCTCTGTTTACCTCGATTGCGCCGTTTCCTCTTTACGTTTCTCATTCGAGTGGCCGTAATCTCGACTTTCAGCGACCGAGAATCGAGTTTTCGGGCAGTGGCTTCATTCTCAAACAACGTTTTTCGACGACTGTTCCGAAATAACCGGGGAAAGTGTTTCTTACGAGGAAACAAACAAGTAGGTACGCGGATACTTGACCGCTCGGCCCGGAATTCTGGCACACGGCAACGGTGAAACGAAAACGTACGAGGGGAATTAGGCATCCTCCTCTAAGTAGGATTACGGTTATGTAAATGAAACGCTATCGCGCTGGTTAAGTTAGCGTGGACAGTTAGCGTCCCGGTCTCTCTGCTCGTTAAAATCGCTTTTCGCACACTTTCCATCGGGTCTCCAGTTCCCTTCCGTTTTCAGTTCGTTTCTTTCCCTTCCCTTCGGCTACTCCGACCTCGCACGGTTCTCTTCGTTTCCTCCATTATTCCGTTCTTCGTGCACCAGACAATGCGATCATAAGGCTTCCTTTGCAAACTGAAACTCGACTAAACTATGGGAATGTTCGCACGTTTTCGGTTATAAAACCGGGCGTGCACCAAGATTTCCGCTCGGTTAATTTGACCCGGAGACGTGTTAATTGTTGGTCTCTCTGACTCCAACGCCTTTTGACATGACCCGTTAAGTAGCAAGGCCAATAATCGCGCACCACCTGAACCAGGCATAGTGCACTACGTATACCGACCTGCTCCGCCAACCAACCGGCTTCTATCACTATGGATCATTTTTTTTTCTCTGAAACACTATTTCAATGCTACCTTTCAACTGAGTACACTGCAATTTTAAAGTCGATTGCAATTGGGGATGAAACCTTGGTTTTTTATTATAATCCTCTTTCAAGATAAGAGCCGATAAAGTCAAAGTCGGTCAGATAATGAAAAGAGTACGGGACAGAATGTTTAGGAGTTACGAAGACATACTTTTAACTGACTTTTAACAAAGTCATACTATGGTAAACGGTGGATATTGCGCCACTTTATCATGTTCATGCATAAAAGAAGAAGGACGAGGAAAATTCAGTAAAGAGTTGCAACTCCTCCATGAGAGTCAAGAGTTAATACGGTTCTTGTTGTGAAGACAATAATGCAAAAATGGAAAAAAACTCAGGTAACATCCTACGTTTACTTGACTTTTGAATATGTGACATTCAATAATTAATTTAAGATACCGTGACATGACTTTTCTGCGAGTAGAGAGATGAAATAACTCTCTAATAGATTTCGTTCTTTGTTTTATATTAAATGCGTACTTGTTGGTAAACTTTTACATGAATTTTCAGGTAAAAATATTTTCTATAACGTAAATCAAGAATTTCGTGTATCCACAACTAGATTTTCCATTTGGAAGAAGGTAGGAAGTAAGCGTAAGCGAAGTCTATTCGAGCCATTATACGCTGCATGAATTCAGAAAGAGTAATGCAGCTTGAGATGGAGTTCAAACTATTTGTGATGCGTACGGTGAACAGATTTTAACCTTTTTGCATCGAGAAGCGGAAAGCTTTGAGATACCCGTATCACCGAATAGAGAGTAAGTCGTAAGCGACAGTCCTTTTAAATCTCTTGTGCATCAATAATCTAAATACGTATAACCCGCAAACTTAATGGTACGATAATCCTGGATCAATCACTTCTTCAATCACCTACAATAATCTGATCATGTTCTAAATTCTGTTGCTTTAACTCTGGCTTATGCAAATTCAATGATTACGTACATATTACTCATAGCTACCTGGCAAGATGTAATTAGTGTGATGCAACTGAGGCCTACTTTGATACTATAGGCACAATTGCGACCTAATACATATCTCCTTAGTGGCAATAGGTATCAATCAATTCAAAATTGAACGCTTTATCTGATACCTACTTCGTTATAGCATACACGAACAATCAGCATTAAGAAATTATTTTCCATATAGAGTGAAATTAGGTAACAACGCCTCGGAAATCCGTTTCTACTTACAAATTATTTTATGCATTTATGAGACAAAATTAACGAAAACGAGATCGAGACGAGATCGAGATTTATCTCGTCTCGCGTGCATCATTACTGAACGTGTTTATCGTTTCAGGCGTGTTATCCAGGCGAAATTAGTCGAATACCTTACCGGCCACCGTGTACACTACACGGCATAAACCTATTAATGAATTCGAAACGTGGCAGCATTCCGCATCGCTTGCGAGATGGACTCAAACTCAACCCCTGGTAGAAGTTACGATAGTCTTTCTGATTCTTTCCAAGACATTCCTTCTGTTTGCTTCCTGTCGCTTCGTTACACGAGGAGATGCATCCGAACAAAACTGGAATTCATGTCGCAAATACTAAGTCGTAGATAGGATCATCACGCACGAAAGACACGCAAGGCGGTGGTTCTTCATCGAAACTGTCGTAACCTAGACACGGGTTTCCTCTTTCGTCGTCGGACCCCTACGGCACAAACTACTTGGCGAACGAAGTTAACAGCGAAGAAGACAAAATACCGTAACGACCGTCACGTCAACAACGTCGAAATGAATTTCGTTACTGCTCAAGCAACCACGAAGGAACGTAACGACTTCCTTCTCGTGTAGCTTTAATCGAGAGCCGTATCACCGGGTACTCGGTTCTTCGAGGAGGGTTGGTGACGAGGAGGGATTCCCAGAGATCTCGAAGGACGGTTTTCAGGGGTAGCCGGGGGGAACGTATGCATTTCTCGCGGAGCTCGGAAGTGCTTTATTTCCATAGTGCGCCGGTATCCGTACACACCGATAGTCATACTGATCTCTAGAGGAACGTTGTTGCCTCCTGGGTGGTATATACAGAATATAAGGCGGCTTGACAGGGAGAGTCTCCGGCGTATCGTTGGCTGGTATGGTTGGCACAGCTCGTTCGCCGAAGGCTAAATTTTCTTTCTTTCGGAACGACAAGTACTCGCTAAATAAAACTTAAATAATATACTATTCATTTATTTGTTTTCACCTGTTTCTTGAAGAAATGTTTGATTGTAGGCGAGAATCCAAAATCTGATATCTCATACATGTATTTCGTGTCATAGTATAAAAACATTGATTCGTAATAATTAGACTGCGAATGTTTATACATCTGTGACGAGTCGAAAGTTGGTAAAATATTGATATTATTATACTAAATCATGAAACGTATTCTATTTACATTTTGGATATACTTTCTAAATTAGCATATGGCATAAATATATCAGATGTGCAGTATCGTAATTTATAAACATCGATTGTCGGAGTATGCATATTTGTTACTTTTATCGAGTGAAACGCTGAACTTTCAAAGTGACTATTTGATTAATGTGAAAACACTGTATTATTGGATCGTTGAAAGAGATTGTTGCTCCTTCCGCTGTAAATGGAGAAAGGTAATGCAGTACGTTTACCGAGAAGATTTCAACGACCTGGTCCAGAATAGCTGACATCTTCAAGAACATTTTTCAAACAAAAGGAGCTCGTCGTACATAATCATATAATTTCTCGCCATCTTAATGGGGACAATTGGTGCACCGCACTTGAACGTTTTAATAAGATTCAACGTGTAATGTGCGCGGAACGAAACATTTAATCTACCAAGTAAAATACTTTTTAGAGATATAACAGTAAAGCAAAACGTTTTATCTATGATCTACAACTTTACGATTCCAGTAGAGCGTATAAACTAAGTACAGCGTATCTTTCATCGCGTCTTGTAGCTTCTAAATTCGATGTTGACTGACTTTCTAAATAGTTATCCCAAAACATTCATACAAATGATACATAATTCTATAGAACACACGACAAATAATGTCATTAGAAATATTTTAGAAAATTGTTGATATTGTTCATATTTAAAGAAGACTTAAACAAAGAAAATTTGGTTTTTATTTCAGTTTGGAAACTAAACATAGTTTTCAGTGAGTATGCCTCGGATTCTTAAGAACAATTTACACACATATCTAAAATACAACATCAAACAAACTATAGTCTCATCCATTTAATTTACATTGTACGATTACGAGATTTGCGTACCTGATCGCTGCGACTACAAGTGTAAATTGTAGATTTAGAGAAACTCAGCAGAATTCACGTTTCGGCCATTGATTGGCATTCAAATACAGTTGAGGAGTTGAGCACTGTGTTGACAAGTAGGAGAAATGGTTACTTAGCAACGAGTGCCGTGACTTCCGTTTGAGACAAAAGCCGATCGTTGAGAAGACATCGATGATTACATGAGAGGTCAAGGACTGTTCACAGGTAGCGAGAATATCCTGTGTAATTGGGGTTTCTTCTTATTGGATTGGTTGCTTCGACTATCGCACGGGTCCCGATAATTACAAAAACTTTCAGTCTTGTTCTTCTGTAGCTATCGAGTTTTTGCTGTAAGTCGCTGAAATTTCAACTCTGTTAATATAGGCCATAGAGGAGGAAGGAGGGAAGTAAAATTTTCAATCATGAGCAACTTGAAATACAAACTAGTTTCTTAAGTAATTTATATTTTACAGTAAATAAACGATTCTAGTTCTTTTAAATCTGTTTCAGCAGATGCCATTAATTGCAACTAAAAGGCCTTAAACAAAAAATCAATCGTGGTTATGTGACATTTACTACTTCGAAAGATTAATTATCGTGTGGCTATGTACGACTGATCTCAAAATTCAGACACACAGAGCAGACACGAAGAGATTAGTATTCTGTAAATTTAGTAACATGTCTATTTCCAGTAATAATGGTTCATTTCACTTCAGTTCGTACTAATATCTAATTGTCCCATATATCAGCGAACGTATATTCCTCGTTTTGTTCATAATTGTATAAAACTGATACGCGATAAATAGAGACGAATCGCACGATCTTATTGTTAGATACTGACTATCATAATTAATCTGTATTACTGCATTTCTGCAACATCTACACGATTTTCAGAACAGTAAATGTCAGTTACTGAATGCCATAGCTAGCTGCATAATTGAGAAATATTGGGAGTTTAAGGATATGACAACTTTAAATAGATATGCACACCGTTCCCAATTAGGTTGGTCCGATTAGTGAGGTAACATTTCATTTGCGTAATTAATTTATCGCCGGATAGGCTGTCATGCATGACAGTCGAGTAAGATAATGCATTGCTGCTTCGATCACGGGGACGCTGTATCGTGTGGTCATATCTCAGGCATTTTAAATGTGGAATAATGCATGACAATCATTTATCGAATTGATTAAATGCGTTACTCAATTCGCCAAACTACTTCATAATATTGACTTAAAAATTGCCGTTTTATGCTATACACCATGAAATCAATTTAAATTATATTTGTTGAGGCATTGAATTACGATTTTCCAATATAGTAATGACTTATATATTGTGTTTTAATCGAGAAGGAAATGTAGAATAGAATTTTTAGTTGATTTTGTTCGTTTAATTTATAATAGGTTTGATTTGTTTTATCATTTGTTTTATTATTTATTTTGTGTTATTTTATGTCTTGTTTACGTAGAATGAATTTACATTATCATAATTCAGTATATCATACTAACATAGATATATCCAATAAGCGTATGTCAAAACTAAATTAAATAAACGAATTTCATAGGATTCAATCCTTATACAAACATTTTATTGACGTCTCATTTTTGAAAGGTGAATCGAGATGAATAACGCGCACAGACTGAATTTCCAATTAGGATAAGACTGTTCGGCCAGCGCACATCGCGTTCCATTCAGTATCTCAGGGAATCTATCGTGAAAATTCCCGCGCGTTTAGCCGCGGCGCTCTTTACCCCGAGCAGATACAACAATTCTCCGAAGATCGCGAGAATTCATAGACGTCAGGCGGGATATTGTTCCGCTTGATCGATCGACAGTTCAGCGGGGTTAATCGGAAAATCTCCGTACAAAATCCAGCCTCATGGGGGAGCACGACGGCTACGGGACGGCTGGAGTACACGCTGCGTAACAACGAGAGGGAAAAATGACAGACGCGAAGGAAGAGAGCGACGGAGCACGAAAAACCAATAGAAGGGATGGTGCTAGCGAGGTCGGAGAAAGAAAGAGGCGACGTTCCAAACCGAAATAGAGAAAAAACCAAGGTAGAGGAAGAAGGAACGAGTCTAGAAGGAATTCCATAAAAATCGGTGAAATATGCATAGTACCACGGAACGTGGAGGAGCGTCCCGACGTCGTCGAGTATCCCCGGGGAACCGGGAATCCTAGCACGAAGAAGAGAACGAATTGCGAGGAAAAGAAAAGGAAGGGGCAGGGAGGAGGATAGGCGGCGAAGATGGGTGCCAGTAACGGTGAAGGAAGAAGATGCAGTGCGAGCGGCTGAAACGAGGCTGAAGGTACGGATTTCGAGGGGAGGTGGCGCACAACAGATAAAGGAAAGAAAGTCGGAGAGCGAACATTTGGAACGTCTTCTTGAACGAAATCTAATTTCGGTCCTACGGCGAAACTAAGCTATTTTCCCCGGTGTATGCACGCGCGAGACCGTGCGCAAGTGTTTCACTGGCGATTTTCACTTCCCGCACCCTACTTCTCATCATCTTGGCTCTCTTATTACCGTAGAAGTCGAGGTTACGAATTTTCGCTCATTCTGTTGAAATGTGCCGAGGAAGGTCAAGAAAATTTCCTATCGAGTCGCTTGCTGACGATAACGCTTTTCTTTTTTGTTTCAAGGAGGTGGCTGTAGTTTGGGTGGAATATTCAAACAGACCAAAACCATTTACTTATACGTTTCTCATCAAAAATTTCTTTCCAGTAAATATTGAAATATTGGTTTGAAAAAGTTTTAAATAAAACAATATTCTATGGAAACTGTCGTAGAGTTTACGGCAAAATATTGAGTACTCACAAAATATTTTTTTTTTAAATTCTAGTAAACTAAAGTAATTTCAAGGAGAACGCGTTGGAAGTTTTTTGTTTAATCAGGCTAATGAGTATTTATTTCCATTCTACAAAGATTAACCAAAATAAAGGTTTATTTAGATGGGGTTTAAGATTCATTACTTATACTTGAAAAGGTAATTCTAAGAGTTTCCGTTACTTTAACAGAGTCAATGGTTTGTGGTCTATCCTAATCCTAATCGGTCGTTCGCGAGGCTCCTCCATGTAACATTTTACATCCCCCGATGTCGTTTAGCCCCTCTATTATTCGCATTAAGAGCAGGATGACGATGCCGAACGTTAACATTGTTCTCAGTGAAAAGGAGAAACGGAAGAGCGCCGTGTGAGCTTGAAGAGAAAGAGAAGGTTAGGGGGGGCACTAAGTGCTCGTGGTGGATCTTGCAATGCGCAATTAGAGGAAATAATTTTCCTCGAATAGCTTTTTCGTTTGCTTTTTCGTCGCCTTCAACGTGGAAGAGCATGTAAAATTTTAAGTACTTTAAAGTATTCATATCGAATAGCTGAAAACAGTCCTGAAAGTTAATTATAAAAAACATGTCTGAAGCAATATCTTGTGGTAATTATTGCTTCGTGAGCAAAAATTTACATTCAATAATTATAGTAACACTTTTAAAGTATGCTTTCAAGTATCAGAACAATTTTCTATAATAATCAAATCCTTTAAAAAGTATTTAAAGAAGTCTGTACTATTTTTCTTATTAAATATTGATGCATTTTCGAATAAACATGCATAAATGAATTAAAGGTTCAAACATAAAATGCGAATATGTTTAAATTTTGATTTGTATACTCATAGAATATGATCCTGCGACGCCAATAAACTAAATTCATGGGCGGAGACAGATCCGCTTCAGAAACTCAAAGGAGAGTTTCGTTACGTTAATATAGCCAAAGTGAGCCATCGCTAACGCGTTTAAGGATGGGAAACGCTTTCCCTTAAAATGATTTCGTGTGCATGTTGAGATCACTTTCTGTTACCAAAACATCCTCGTTTAGCGTGACGCATAATTTTGAATATTTATTCTGCCTCTTCTCATTCATTCCACGAGAGGTCAGACCTCTCGCCTGTGCTTTATCGTTGGCCTGCTCCGAGTGCGGTGGTCAGTGACGGAAGAAACTAAATCAACGTCTTTTTACCATCGCCAGTCACGTCGTATGAATTTCCATGAAAAAAGTGGATCACAACAATTCTGGAAATTACAACATCGATTTGGTACTTGAAAGTTGGTACTAACATTTGAAATGGATTTAACGTCTCTAAATACACTTTTTCAAAGATTAGTTTCATAAAAATTTATAGTTATGACTTTCCAACCGTTTGCATTTCATACAGATGGTACTTACTTATAAGAGGCAGTAAGATCCATCTTGTATTAAGAATTGATGCCGCATGCAGAAATTATTACGCGAACTATTTCCTTTTTATCCGTGAACGTTTGTAACTTTTGAAGGTCTTTACTTAGTCACTATGACTTTTGTGCGATCTCCTCTGTAAGAAGTTGACGCTATATAAGAACTTAAATAAATACATCTCTTGAGACTCGTGCCTTCGACGAAAGTACGGACATTCTTTATAATTTTTGCTTTCCTCTTTCAGAAGCAAATGAATGCAAATGACGTTAAGGGAAGACGGTATTTTAAAGTCCCGTTTTACGGATAACTTACTCAGTATCTTTCCATATTAATTTTTATCTCATACTACTTTATGTGAGCAGAAATGTGATTAAAGGATCATTTAATTCGTGACGTATTCAGGAGATATACTGACGTCAGGACTGTTTTATTAAGCAGAAGGGAATACTATTCTCTTACTTTGTTAAAGCAGGAAAAATTTGTTTTACAAGTATAAGTAGGTATTACCAAATTTGTTTCATCTTCTGTATGGCGTTCAGTTAAATTTTCATTAGATATAGAATAAATTTAGTGTTTCTTTTATCAGTTTTAACTTATCCATTTCGTTTGAGTATTGTCGGAGTATACATATAGTATCGTGCGTTCCAGTCATGATACAATTATGTTTCTGTAATAATCATATGGTGCTTATGTTTTGGGCAATTTTTTTTCTATTTCAAGAAGTTTGAAACACCATCCAGTGCTATTACTAAAACCACTATTACTCAAATTTACAATATCATATTCTAGTCTCGTTCAAATTACTCTGTACGTGAGTCAATACACTTGATCCAACATTTTTTCCACTGCTGGAAGCAGAATCCGAAACTCTTCAATGGGAGTACTGTTTATAGCCGCTGGCGATTTTTCTTTCACTTCGTCTACATCCACGGATCATTTCCCTTTTATATTTTTTTTCATTCATGGATATAGAAAAAGGTCATATAGAACGAGATCAGACGAACAGGAAGAGCGGAGAAAAAGCTCCGTGTTGTTTTTCACCAAAAACTATTGCTCAGATAAGGATTTCACGTTGTACGTTTATTATATTTGAAAGAGTCATAATTATAGTTTTTCCGTTTCATTGAACTCTGTGACTATTGAAGCAATTTGTCTAAATTAAATGACTAAATAATGAAATAAACTTTATACGTGAATGTATGAGGCAAGTTTCTGTAATAGACACGAGGTGTACGAATATTTATATGCCTGACTCTACGTGTTATTAGAAAATTACTTACATTATTATTCTACTTTAATTGAAATATAATAATTCACCCACCGTTCACGCACGAAAATAAAAGTACGCTATTATTGTTACAAGAAACATTCACGCTACCCTCGGTGATCGTTTCTCTCTAGGAAACGTAAAGGAAAACAAGGAAGAAGCAGTTTCTCGAGGTGTTTGCACGGCAGAGTTTTGACAGGATCATCAAGGGTCGGAGAATGCGACGGGGAACTGTACTAAAATGGGCAAGGTAGTGGTGTCTTCATGTGGTGCCAGGCTGGCAGCAGGGAGCACGAGGATTTCTGGTTCTGCCCTCATAATTAAGCTGCCGTTGGTTTTTGATGGCCACTAAAAATGTCGCGGAGGGTCGAATGGTTAAGGAGTTTCGGTGGAACCAAGGGACGTCGGCTTCGAGCGGGTTTCCGCGTGGGTGGGGTATATAAGGGCGTTCGAGATGTAGGATGAGGTTCGTCTCGAACAGCAGAAGGAGCAAGCTCGACCGAGGAAACTAGAGAAGAGGAGACGGAAAACCCTTATGCTCCGATATTAGCAATACCTAGTCTCGTATAGTCGACGGTGCGGCAATTCGAATTACTTTGCGAATTCTTTATACACTCCCGAGCGTTCTCTTTCGCAAATCGCGGAGAATGCAACATGGGAGAAAAGGAGGCAAAAGGGTAAGACAGAGGAAAGAGCGCGGAGGTAGGGGAGGGGTGGTTGAAATAGTAGCGAGGGGCAGTGATTTTAATGCGGACGGTTCTTAAATTTAACGTCACATTCCCATTTTCGCTTCAGCTCGACCCGCGACGGCCACCATAGCTTCCCCGTGGACCTTACACGGAACGCGGGATTAAATCGTACCGAGGTAAACCTGCGCCAAGGTTTCTACGGTGTTAATTCGGTTATGCGGGTTAGAGCGCAGAGGGTACCCACGGTCTTTCCACCGTGAAACGTTTCGAGCGTTTCAGTTAGCTCTTGTGAAAAGTTGTTCCATACCGTTCCCCGAGATAGTGCTTAAGGTAGACGTAATAATACGCTCGTCTGAGGGAATCGTGGTTCAAATGAAAACATAAAATGGTTTAGATGCATCAGGCGAAGGGATTAGTGCTCTATTTCGTTTCAGCTACAAGAAGCTGCAGCTTTCACACGTTTAGTGTATAAGTTGTGTGGCTAGTTTATTACTGGGCAAATGTGTTTTACTTATCTTACTTTCCTAGATGAAGATGTGAAAGTATACGTACAGGGTGAGGGATTTAAAAGGGGCCATCTGATTAATTGTTTTTAACGATTTAACCGCTAACAAAAGTTTTTTGGAATAAGATTAGACAGAATTCTAGAAAAATTAAATATATCACGTCCACAAATCAATCTGTATTCAACTCTTCGATAACAGAATAACGAACTTAAATTTAATACACAAAGGTTACCGTGGTCCAATAATTTATACGAGTTTCCGTCGATACGCAATCCTGATTATTCGAAAGATTCAGCAAAATTTGTTATTTCCGATAACGTTTAATCCTTTCGGCAGGATAATTGAACGAATAGAAGAGTAAGAGGGTTATGGAACGGATCGAAGGTCGCGAAGGTAGGCAGGACTCTTTACTGCGCGCCGTGCCTCCCTGATTTAATAAGTTCATTACCTAATGAACAGGTGTACGAAGCAACCTACCCTCTCCCCCCCGTTTCCGGCTCGCTCGCATCGGTCACCCTTCGATAATCAATACTTTTAATTACCGCATTTTTATGAATTCTGCTATAGTTTAGTTTGAATTGGATATGAAATCGATGATAGCGTCGTCCATTCCCAGACCTATTTCCGCGCCTCTAATTAATACAACGGGAATTAATTTATCGGACGGTATTCGTGAATGCTTTTGCAGCGCCGTTTATTGCCTTTGTGTTTGCGCCTCTTGATTTACTAGCAGAACTTTTGCGCTGGAAAACGTTAGTCGTACTGTGTAATTCCTTTCTGTTGAATTTCGATTCATTTAGGACAAAAAAGTGACCACACAAATGATCAAATTTAACAATTCCGTGGACCAGTGATTCTCAATCATTACCAAATCATGTTTCTGTTTATGAAGGAAAACTTGACGAATGCGTTGGAGCAGAAATGAACCATGATTTTATAAATACATCTCAAAATTGTGTTAAAGAGCCACTTGTAAAAATCTATATTTGTTTACCAAATTAATGTAATGTAATGTGTGTTCCTCGTTTTCGATATTTTTGCTACGATAAAAGTATACCAAAGGTTTGAGTTTCTTTTTTTATGCCTTTACTATGATAAAAGTGTACCAAAAATACTAGTTACTTTAAACTTTCAACCTTTTTGGATTCGAGTTTTTTTTCAATAGTTTTACTTTGATAGAAGTATACCAAAAAATGTAAATGATCATCAGATTCTAGTTTCTATTTCGATATTTTTACTATGAACGGCAAAAAGCTCTTTAATGGATGTTTCCAGTAAGAGTATTATACAACAGAAAGCTTTTTTTAGTTCTCTCGATCCTCTTTTAAGGGCTCACGGAATCCAAACTGACACATTCATGGATCCTCATGGAGAAGTTTGATAAACATTTTTGTACACAAACAAACGTAGAATGAAAATTCATATTAAGACAGAAAATATCTAAAATAAACTGAACATGTGTCAAGCAAAAATAAAATTTAAGACTCCTAATCCACCTCTACAGAATAACTGTATTTCATAAATGTTCGAAATGATGGCCTTTTACGTCGATACATTGCTGTGAACGGGCTCTGAAGGAATGTTAAACTCTGACAAGTACATCCGAGGTGATATACGCACATGCTGTGATGATACATACATTTCGGAAAATTATTCATGAAGTAGTTAGGGTTGCTCAAAGTTGCGGGTCTGGGTGTGAAGTATGTAAAATGGGTGAGAACATTTTAAGCCTTTAATCTCTTGAGACAAAGAAAACGAAAAACGTCGGGCATAGCCACGGCTTTAACTTCTTTCCTCCTTTTTTTACCTCTCGTTTCCTTCCGTTCCTTTTTTCCGCCCGTCCCGCCCGTACGCCCCGCAAATCCCCGTGCAATTGTCATGAATTAGTGGGAAGAGATAACAAAGAAAGAATTAAGATTCGTACACACCAGCGTAGCTGCCCTCAGTCACGCGGGTTAAATATATGCACCGCGGATTCCTTTCCTTTTTTAACTCATCAGCTTAGATCCAACCTCGCTAATGGTTGCTGGAATTCTTCGACCATTCTCTATTGCCGTTCAGATTAATCATTCGGACTGAATCGAACACATGGTTAAATCTCAAAGTAGAAGAAATAAATAAATATAGAACTAAAACAAACCATCATGGCTGGGTCAAGTCATGATTGATAGCTTTGTGATCACAGCGTGTATTTAAAATGAAAAAACTAAAATATTTTCTTAAAAGACCAGTGATCGCTCCCGGAGCGACAAGACTGGCTTTATCTTTGACCCACCAACAGAAATTCAAGCGTTTCGCTATCGTAGCATTCGCCCGTAATAGTTTCTCTCTTAACTATGTCGGTCCAACTCAAACGATGTATCTCCATCTCGTTCTTTTCGCGCAACTCTAGTTTCTCTCTCTCGCCCGTTCGTTCTCTGCTCGTTTGTCTCCCTTCTACTTTGCGCGTCTCTCTTCCCGGGAAGCGTTAATTAACCCGCGCGAGCTGGCATCAAATAAATTCGGTTAGAACGTGAGAAGCAACAAATCTGAGTCAGGTGGTGTCAACTACGGCGAATGCGAGCCACCTCTTACTTGAGTTACTTCAGCGCGAGGCTTTTGTGGCTGGTATGGTATTATGGCGAGACACCCACATGCACGTGCACGCATAGATACACAGATATTTCTATATAGAAAAGGGAAGAGGAACGAAAAGGGAGATTATACGAGAGAATAAAGTATTATACGAGAGAATGAGGGAGTTGACGCGGGAGAGGGAGAAAGACAGGGGTGGAAGAAAGGGGCCTGAAGGGGGTCGTAGCTACCAACAGCGTCACCGCATCTCCCGCGCGTCCTAATTAGAGAAATTTAAATTCATAGCCACCCCATGGCGCTGAACTTACCCCTCGCTCGTTCCCCTTCTCACTTGTTCTTCCGCGGACCCCCTTCACTTTTCGTTTTCTCGGTGCCTTTTCCCTTCTTTGTCTGTCCCGTCTTGTTTCAATATTTTCTCTCTCTCCCCCCTCTTTCTCTTTCTCTCTCCCATCACCTCACGCCCTAGTCGCGGCTCGTTCCGGCTTTTATCCAACGTCCAAGCGCGACGCACATTCCTTAACTAAAGCAATTACGAATCGCCTCCTTCGTGACTCGGTCGACTTATGCCAAAAGATAACGTCATTAACCGACTCCGAAAAGGAGGAGGTTACTCAATTCGACATATATATATATATATTTTTTTTAATGTCTGTTCACCGATTACGCCGAGATGGTTTGATGAATCGGAGTGAAACCTCTTACATCTTGTCGAATATTTCTTCCAGTTGGTCGCATAAAAGAAACATTTCGTGATTTGTCATTTTTTACCCTTTTTTTTTTTTAGACAGAAACATTTTGTCTTGCTTCTTACTCCGAGACGGATGGACCAATCAGATTGAAACTTCTTGCATCTGGAAGAGTATTTGCCATTTGGTCCCATAACAAAACATTTGTCTTTGTCTTATTTTTTACCACTTTATATCACTTTTTATTGCAAAAAGCGTACTATTTCACGTATGTTTGGCCTGAAACCGATGAAACCCCTTACATTTTGCTGCCCGAGAGGTTTTCGCAATGATCACAGATGCAAAAATTTATGAATTTCTGTATTGTTTATAACTATTGTCATCGCCAAATTCCTATTATATGATGTAACTCGGTGAGAAAATTACCGAGCGCGATGGAACCTTCCGCATTTCATAATAGATGAATTCGTGATGTTCCCATTTGCGAAAATTTATGGACACTTTTATTGTTTAAAATCATTGTTGGTGCAAAATTGTTGTGTTCTGGTGTAGCTCGACAAGGAATTTACCAAACGCAATCAATCCTTTCACATGTATTTGCACATGTATTTCTGATAATCCCATTTGCAATTATACAGGATGTCCAAAAAATGTTGGATATTCTTGTATAGGGTGTTTCGGGGGAGGGGGGGGGGGGTGATTTGAAACAATTTTTTCTTAACGAAAATGTTGTTCGAAGCTTCGTTAAGGAGACATTGACAGAAACCCCCGACCAATCAGAGCGCGAGTATGCCGGTGGAGCGCCTGCGATAGCATAGGCCCCGCAGGCGCTCCTCCGGCATACTCGTGCTCTGATTGGTCGGGAGTTTCTGTTTCTGAGATATCTCCTTAACAAAGTCTCGAGCAACATTTTCGCTAAGAAAAAATTGTTTCAACCCCCTCCCCCGTGGAACAAAGCCTTTTCAAGGGCCTCCAACGTTTTTGGGTCATCCCGTATATTGCTCATATCTGTTGTTATTGCATGAAACATATTGGTTATAGATTTCCACTATAAAGAGTGAAATATAATAATTATTTGGAAAAAAAATTAACCGACTTCAAAAAAGGTACAGTGAAAAGTATGAAATAATTTCTTGTTAATTTATATGAATACGCACTAGCTCTAGATATAATTGTTTATAAGTATGGGAAAATGCAATGAAAAGCATGAAATAATTTCTAGTTAATGTATATGAATCTGCATTATCGACCGAGCGCTCTACATTACCGACAGAGCAATCTGCACTATCGACAG